>NC_052503.1:56711829-56878225 GCF_016617805.1 Bactrocera tryoni
GTTCGTAATATTTCTTTAATTGGGGTACAAAGCTTGTTACAATACCAAATGTATTTGAGGATCTATTCCCGAATTATAAACAGAATATCCAACCAATTCTTTAGTTATATATTTTGGTTTTATTTTTTTAGTTTATATACATACCATTTTTGTAAATTAGCAGTTTCATTATGCATGTAAATGAATGTCAAATTGGTACCTACCGACTAAGAAAAAATTGTTTGTACTCAATTGATCAATTGTGGTTATGATGACACTGCTTGCAGTGGTGAAAGCGAAGTCATAAATGCATAATACGATATACGAGGAGAGAAGCCAGCGAAGAGCAGTCAGGCAGTTTAAGGATTACATTGAAAGTAAAGGTTACGCCGTAGAACGAATGTTGTCGACGGCTGATAACAAGTAAAATGAACAACAACTAAAGGGAGTATTGTAAATAAAGATAAAAAATATGAAAAGAAGCTGAAAAGTATAAGAAAACAAATAAGAAAATGAGTAAAGCATAAATGCGTAAGATAGTGCTATGACTTTTTCGAAATGAAAGAAAATAGAGAATATTTTGAATCCTATAATCATATGATCTGAATCTACACGTATATAAGTATGCGTTTGCATGTTGTTGTGTTAACCCCTCTGAAGGCTCGCAATCGGAGCTAACTCGGCGAGGGTTGAAATAACAAAAGACAATTATTCGAGAAAGTGCACTTGTTACCTACACGGACTAGACACGCTGCGTGCTGCCTTGCAGGGAAGCCGTCGATTGCGCCTGCAATTTCTTAAGAAATAAAAAAAATTAAATGAACATAAGCATTAATATTATGAGAAAAACGAACGCAAAACGAACAGTAGGGGCAATGGTTTTCTGGAAAATATGGTAATTATGCACCAGAAAAATAGTGGTTCTGCAATTTAGCGGTGGGAATAAGTACATACGTGTAATTTCGTTTCCCAGGTTCATGCACTTAATGACTGCGATTACATAAACAATGGGAAGTTGTGGAAAATTGTGTAGCGCAATGAAAATATGTATATTCACAGGATATTAGCGGAGAAAGTTTGAGATGCGAATACGAAGTTCCAATCAATTTTGTGTGAGGAATAAACTTTCTGGTGCCAAAACGTTTAGAATGTTGGAAAAGGACTTCGGAGATAATTGTTTGTCGCGAGCAAGTATTTTCGATTGGTACAAATTATTCAAATAGGGTCGAGAACGCGTTGACGACGAACCATTTCCAGGACGACTACCAACATAAACTGATGATGTGCAGTCAGAGATCTTACGGCATCGATGGAATATTGGAAGGATCAGTGAAAACCATTTTGAAAGATCATTTAGGCCTAAGAAAATTGAAAACACGATTGGTTCCAAAATCATTCAATTGATTCGAAAACAGCGTCGCTTTTTGGTCTGTAAAACAATGCTTTCCGACAACCAGGGTGTCATGAAGCTACTATTACTGGCGATGAGTCCTGGATCTTACGACACGGAAACAGACGAATAACCAGCCGAATATCGTGGCAAAGGTGAGCCGAAGGCGAATTACCACGCCAAAGCAAGTTAAAAATCAATTCCGAGTTTCTTCCGACCGTCCAAACTGTCAACAAGGAATTCTCTTTGCGTGTTATGCGTGGTTTGCGCGAAGCTGTTGGTAAAACGAGGCATTATAGCCCGAAAAATCTTGGTTTATGCATCACTATAATGCACCGTCGTATACTGCATTGATTCTTTATGAGTTTTTTGCCAAATTTTCAAGCCATATCGCGCCGCAACCACCGTGTTCGCCTGATTTAGCTCCATGTGACTTTTGGCTATTCAGCTCAGGGAAACCGCTTTGAGTCAATTGAAGACATTAAACGTGACTTGCTGCGCGCATTGAAGGCTATTAGGGAAATTGACTTTAACGACTGTTTCGAGGGTTGGAAAAAGTAGAAGATTGCCACAAGTGTATTTGGGCCAAGGAGGTTTACTTTGCGGGAAGCGACATAGATTTTGAAGAATAAATTAGGAATTTTAAAATTATTAACAAAGTGCTTCAATACAGCTTTCTGCACGGTCCAAAAGCATGTCGAAGTATGCCGGTACAAGCCTTTTGAATGGCCTCTTCGTCTGCATAACGCTTTCCATTCAAGGGGTAAATGCATTTTTCCGAAAAGGAAGAAGTCGCACGGTGTCACATCAGGTGAATACGGGGAGTGATTAATGGTTAAAATATGATTTCTGGTCAAATAATCGTCCTTTGAAAGTTGGATTCGGAGCAATTTTTGGTCGTCAGTCAATTTGTGCAGAACAAACCGTGCACACCTTTCGGTCAAAATGCGATAAATCGATGTTTTGGAGATGCTCAATACCATTACCATGAACTTCAAAGATGAGTTCGGCTGATTTTTGATGAATTCACGCAGAGTTTCAATGGAATTTCCACTGATCACGGATTTTGATTGGCCCACATGTTGATTGTCATTTATATCCTCACGACCACATTGAAAACGTTGAAAGCCCTCGTGCACTCTGCTACGGGATGGGCAATCATCGCAATATACTTATTTCATCAATTGAAGCGTTTCGGTGAAAGTTTTACCAATTTTAAAACAAAATTTAATGTGGCTCTTTGTTGGAAGCTCAAAACAACACAAACATACTGACACTTAAAACGCAATAACTTCACTTCTAATTTATGAAATGTCATGAAATTCGCATAGGACAATCGATAAAGATAGCAGATTCTAACGCGACATTCAAAAAGTCCTGTTTACTTTGGAAAACACCTTGTAGTAGTATGTTATTTAAAGAGGGTTCGAAGATTAACAGTAAAATTGAATAAATGGTTTCTGTTAAACCACATTAACCAACGAGAATAGATGTCTCAAGTCCATATGGAATTATTAGCATACGTAGTAATCTTACAGATTTAGTTTGGTTAAGTTAGTATGTTTTAATACTTGATTATATTACATACGGATAATTTTGAATTAAAATCATTTTCAATATAATTTGAAAGATATGTTATACATTGTTTTAGTTTGGATAATAAATCTAGAGCATATGCAAGTTAAGTCACGTCGTCTTTTCGGTTGCTTCTTTGTTGGTTGATTGAATTATTATCGGGCTCATTGTACTCCCGTTGGCTTGTTATAATATTTTGGATTTGGGAAAAAAAGAAGAAACAGTTAGTCTACCAAAGCCTTCATTAAAATGTTGATGTCAAGCTAACTAATACAGAGAATATTCTCAGTAGAATAACTAAACATAAATTATTCATAATGATTTGTCAAGCTCACCGCGGTGAAGTCTTTGAATGCCTTAATTCCGTCTTAATCCAATGAGAAATGCATTATGAGCGAGCATTCTCGTATGTAAATTTGTATTGTTGCTTGCATGTAAGTATCTAAATATGTGATATTGAAAAATTAAAGCGCATCATAATTTGACACTTTGTTGAATATATAAATATTTTATTTCAGTTTTACTTTTACTAAAGAGTGAGTGAGCAAATCCCCCCATTAAACGCCAACACAATCCGGAATACTTAGGCGCTCATTAAATGTACGAGTACACCCGCTCGTACGGCTTTCGAGGTTAAAAGATGGATGGTTGAGGGACAGAGGCGTAGAAAATCTCATTAATTTCTTCAAAAAAATATATTTCTACATCTTTGGTAGATTCCGGCATGTAAAGCAGTAGCCGTAGTTTCAAAATTGGTCTTTGTTTCGAGCGCTTTAATGGAGGGAATGGCATAGTGCTGAGCGAGGAAAGGAGTTGCTGCTGGCAGCTACCGAATTCAGTAAGTTGGCTCTGTGTCAACGATAAAAATGAACTTGCTGCCTTTTAATTTTTCTCCCGGAACCTATTGGGGAGATCCTCTTGTTAGAAAGACATACATACATTGAATGGATGTGGGTGTGTGTTAGGTCTACTATGACGGTCCAAGAAGGTGGCAGCGAACTTGAAAGCTGATTAAGTTAAATTGCCCAAATCCTATTGGGCCTTGTATACTTGTATGAAAGCAAGTAAGCAATATATATAGTTGCGTTTTCATAAACAGTTTCGTTCATTAAAATAAGTTCACAATGAGATCAATTCAACGAGGTTGAAATCTAATCCAAGTGCGTCTTTCACCATCAGTTTGTTCATCGAATTACGTAATGTGACAAACGTATGTACATACAGTCAGTCAGAATCTAATAAAGCGTAGATAATATTGATTGAAAATAGACGTCAATATTAATAATGTACAGATATATTTAATTTTTGAGAATAGTGCAGTGATTTCGAATGACAGCTAGTAGAATTAATACGTACGACACATTAGTTGACGGATCTAAAACATCAAAAAAAAATATTATATAATATATACTATAGCATATAAAATGAACTTGGTGAATGGATTATTTGTTTTAAAATATTTGTGACTAAAAAAGCTTTATCGAGTCTCTCGTCATCACAATGAACTGGTTCTCCATTTGTCCGGGAACATAACCAAACCTAAGAGCATAATTTAAATCTCCTTATAGAATTCTTAATTCATTGCAAATTCGCACAGAGATAATGAAAAGTAACTATAAAAAGCATTCGGTGTTCCATTGTCTTGATGAAATCTTTCTTATGGGTTCGATAAGTTTTCATGCTTTTGTTTAGTAAATTCTAATATTTTTCCATGCCCACGGCTGTATACCAAATTTACATATTTCATACTGTTGTAAGCAAGAACGCGTTATTAATTTAAGCGGCTTTCAATTAAGCCTCGCTCGAACTTTCTGCTCGTTGGGATTTTAGCTTTATATGGGAATGAGAATTACTAAGAACATGTGGTGTGATAAATAGGGTTCCTGAAAATTTCTTTTAGGCACGGACTAATAAATGACATTTTTTTATTATAATTCGTTCATCAAATTTGTATTTAAAAGTCAGTCATCGCCGATCATTAGTCTGTCCCGCCATCGAGCATGCGTTTTATCTGATTCTCTATTTGCCAAAGCCAGAGCGCAAACAAATGACATTCCAAACTTGCTTATTCATGCTGAACCTTTTTTATCCTGACAATGTCACATACCGTGTGTGTGATCCCTATCTACGAGTGTGAATCCTTACTGCTCATTCAAAAACTAAGAAAACTCCGGTCATTTGATCCTTTCTATCAGTGAAGCAGTCATTATCCTTTTGGCATTCAAAAGCAGTAGATAAGTGAAGACATCAAACTCTTTGTGCTTCGCTTGGCATGACATTCTTAAGGGAAAATCCAACTCAGATTCTTTAAATTGATAATCCTTCAATACAGTTTACCTTTGCATTGAATATTCAATATGATTTGAAATGGATTGATGAGATCTTATTAAATGTAAATAGGTGAGCGGGATTAGTGTTGTTTTTATTCTATTATATTTTGAAATTATGAAAGCGCTTTTTTTTGTTAAATCTCTGCATTTATATTCCTTATTAGTGTAAATACTATTAAACTAACTTTTTCATTAGGAGACAACAGTCTTCAACCGAAGGAATTACCATCAACTGGTTTATTATTTATTGGGTTTTATGAGGTTGAGTATAAAGTAATAATTAATTATTAAAGATTACACTTTGCACTAACATTTTGCAAGAGTATAAAAAGGAGACAGATCTAAAGAAATAAACGGCCCGAGGGACAAACTTAATTCAAATGTTACGCTTTGTAAATATTATTGAAGAATAAGTTTGACCAAACCTCTGGACAACATGTTGTCCCTGAAAAACCTATAATCTAGCAGTATGATTATGCATAGAACCTTCTTATTTACAGAGCTCCGTAATGAACCAGTTGGTTGTATTATTAATATTAAAATGCGTTGGAGGAAAAAGATGTGACTTATTTATATGATCAATCCTTTAAAACTCTGGGATCTAGATATCTGAACTCATATAGTTATTTACGTTTACTTTTCAAATTAATATCAAACTGTAGCCACGGCTATGTCCAGATCATTGAACTCTATGAAAGTTTAGTATGCATCACACTTTTCACCTTCTATAAACATCAATGTAAGACTTTTAAGAAACCGTATTTGAGAATGGTGTAGATTCGGCCGTCATACGAATAATCAAACTGCCATTAAATCGTTATTGAGCTATCGCTTACTTCAAATAAGCGGAGTGGATAATCTACCCTCGTGTAGAGTAAAAAATGCGATTGATAAGAAAATTGAAAATTCAAAGCAGAACAGAAAGACGAAGCGTGTTGCATATTTGCTTGTTGCATGCGGCACAATGCAGCCACTTCTGATTGATTGATAGCTTAATCCAATTTGCTGTGGCCGCACGAGCTGATATCTAACAGACCCACACTCGAAACACACACCAACTATGCAAACATACACGCATACATGGACTGGCGATAACGGCATATTCGGCCACACTTTTTGTTGGGATGGCCCATAAAAGCACCTTGCGCCCCATTTGCCCAGTCCACATATGTACGTCGTCTAGGCATCCAAACACAAACATATGTACTATGTAGCCTAGGTACTACATTCATAAAGCTTCAAATGGAGTGTGGTGAGCGAGTGTTGCCAACTACTTGTAAACGACTCGCTTCAATCAACGCAGCTCGTTATGCCAGAAATAAACTTCAGCGAATGTAAACAGCGAGGGGGAATGAAAAATACGGCATATAGTTTGCTTATCATATAAAACTCAGGTATGTTTTGTATGCATACAAACATACACACGTATATTTATTTATTGATCACCAAATTAAAGCAGAATTCTGCTGTGCGCTTTCAAATGGCAGACGCGCACGCTCCAATGGAATCATCAATAAAATGAGGCGGAAGAAATTAAGGGAAATTATATAAATATAAGTCTTTGTCTAGCCATTTGAAGGATTAACTTCGGCGCTGGGCCGTTGATGTATTACTGTTTGTTGGAAGTTTTTTGAATTCACCGCTCCCGAAAATTGCATTTATTTGTCTGAAGATTTGACAGTTTTCTTTTAAAGGAATATTGATTTTCATCACGACTGTACTAGTCGGTATGTACAAGTATTTGATTGCAGCTGTTTCCATTAAAATCATATTTTGAACTTATTGATTATTTTTTGGGAATTAACGGCCATCCATCTCCCAAATAGGTCAGGGCATCGACGCCATAATTGGATTACTTGAAGTAAGTCAACTGCGCTTATGACGATTAATTAAACGTGTTGGGTATTAAGTTATAACCAAGGCTGTGTAATTTTTAATTTTTATTCTTTTTTTTTACTCACAATAATTCGATGGAATTTATTTGAATCGAAAATACTCGAGCTTAAGTGAGACTTAATAACACTCTTTGACTGAGTAATAGATCAAACCAATTTTTTCGAGAGATTGACTCATAAATAAAGATTTATTTTTTTCCAATTCACGATGTTAGCTCCCAAATGTAATATTTTTCTACGAAGTTCGAAATTTCCAACATCAATTTGAGATTTTAAGAAATGTAGTCAATATTTTTTGAAATATAAAATTTTAATTTTTGCGAAGACCAGACTTTGGGCGCTAATATCGTCTTAGCACAGTGCAGAAACCTTTGAAAGTAGTAAAAAGTCATAGTTGGTTGAAACCCATTAAATAAAGAAGATAGAATAACAAAATTGAAGGAGAAAAATTTAGGCCGATCTCAGATCGGGCTAAAAATGGGGTTTCTGCATATTCCAAATACGCCATATCACTAACTTCAGGAACACTTCAAATTGTACAACTAATTGATTTTAATTTCGAATAAGACAATTTAAATATTCATTATTTTTTAATATAGATTCGTTAGATCTGGAAGAAATATTTCAGAAAGTTTAACAAATACTACCTTTATTCTTCCAACTAATGCAATGGGAGTTCATGGTGTGCTGCAGAATGCACACTTACCTTCTATATACAAATATATATACATATATACTTAAAGCTCATATAATAAACGCATTTCTAAACATTAAAATTCCCCGGAGATTTGAAATTGAGTTCTTATATTAACAATGTCCTACACATCCTTTGAGCATAAAGGCAAAGGAGCTATCGTAGAATAAACAAACAAGTGCGTGAATGCAGCCACAGGAAGTCGACTTCTATATTTAGGGATTAGAGGCAACATATTACCAGCGTTTACTGTTAGTAGGCAACAATTACAACATCACACTTGAGATTTCTATTTCCTGCTGCTGACAGCGGGTAATGATTGAGTCACAAAAAAGCGAAAAACAACAAAAAAGTAAATTTCGATTCTGTGAAAATGTTGTCATTGTGTTTGAATAAAAATCGATTATGAAATTTAAAGAAGTCATCTTCTGCAAATCTGGCAGTGACTTTGAAAATGCACGTTTCTTGAGACCCCGCACGCACACTGTGCCGCGTGGCATGGGTGGACGCAGCATGCGGCGGGAGAATATGACTACAACCGCTCTTAAATGCATACAAAATTCCTATATAGACAAATTACATGGAAAAACATGTGCTAAATTGACTGTGCTGGTGAGTCCTTTCCGGAGATTTCTGCTTTGAAGACTACTGCGCGCTATGATTCGCATTCAACTGCCAACTTCTTGCTTTCCACTGCTTCTTCTTCTCCTTTCTCGTTCAGAGAGTAGTGGCAATTTCAGCAGTCTCAGTCATGGCTTCAGCTGGAAGTCGCATTGTTCGTTCCCTGTCAATTGAAGTATTGCGCCGCATAATGAAGCGATCAGTAGGCATTTTGCCATAAATGTCACTGTTGAGCTGCCCAGGCAGACAGATTGACTCAATGAATAAAACACTAACTGAGCAGCAGGCCTGTTTGGCCGAAAACCGGTGTGCCGGCCAAGTACAGCTCGCTGCGCCGTCGAGTGTTCGATATCCTGCTGCGCGACGGCGTGTTAAAAACGCACATGCATGCTATACTGGATACATACATATATTTCTATGCAAGGCTATGCGTTTCCATGCAGCACTTGCAATTTTTACTCGATCTGCCAACAGCTTCCTTCCAGCTCGGCATTCCTAGGTCTTATTGTGTCGACAAGGCAAAGCAAAAATTGCAACACAAAGCATAGAAAATAAGAGGAAAAAATCTCAGGTACCATGCAACACCTAACTCAATTCTATCCCTCGCTGAAGGCCTGCAAATGCACAAAAGAAAATTTTCTACCCATTTGATTTGGAAGCGTGAGCACAATTATGAGCCCACAATTGCTACGCAGAATTCTTTTGTTCATTTGCTTGAAAGGAAATCGTCCGTGAGAAATATGCAAGAGTATGCAATCTATGGTATGTACATATGTATGTCTCACCATACTCGTATTTATCTTTAGATTTAGCTTGTTCTAGTTTTCTTTTGCATGAAGGGTAAGGATAAGGAGAGACCCTATGTTGAATAATTTTGCATTTTCGTACTTCTTAATTACAATTTAATGAAAGAATAATAAATAATGGGATGGGATGCGGCTAATGTTTTTTCGATACGATTCAGGAAGAGCAACAGCATTATAAGAATTATGTGAAATCTGTTGAATTTGAGAGTGATCTTAATGTAGAATCGATAACCATAGAAACCAGGGCGGATAATCTAAAAACTATCCCTTTAAATCAAGCTTGTGTTATACTGTATTTCAAGTATCTAATTCTGTTAATTAGCCGTCTCCACAACTTTGTGACATTCTCAAAGCGATCTGTCGGTCTCTAAGGGTCTTATGATCCAGGAGTTAATAGGTACAACAGCGGTGCGTAATAGGTAGATAGAATTAGTCCAAACTTTTACGATCAGTGCCGTCAGTGTATCAAATCCCAACAGTATTTAGTAGTCGAAGTCATGCTGTAACAAAAAAGAGGTGTTGGACAAAGTTCGACACAGAAAGTTGACGGGTTGGATATTTAAGGTCCAATGTAGAAGTGGTTTTGATTTTGAATCGTGATATACACACAGTTCCAACAAAATTAAGTTTATTACAGAAGAGAGTATACCATAAAATATATGAGAACAGAAATCTCTACCCACGATTATAACTGTTAAATAATTTACCACCAAATTATATAAAACTCAAAAAATCATATTTGTAACACAAATAATTATATGTACCCTTAAAATAGGACAATTAAACTTTATTCACGTATAAATCTACAGCTATTGTTTTTAATTAGTTAACCTGTACTGAGGTCCTCAACTGATGGAAAATACGTTTTTTTTTTGTCGTTTCAGCCGTTATTTGATTCCACGAATTTACAAAACGGACCTTTAGTTCCAATTAATTCCCGAATGTTTTTTTACGTATCCGGCTTTCTAAATCATACCAAAAGTGTTCTATCGGATTCAGGTCCGGTGGTTGAGGTGGCGGATGGAATTGTTTTAGTACGTTACAAAGCAACCACTCCTTGACAACATGGTATGTGTGGTAGGGTTATTATTCTGTTGAATATACCAGGCGCCACTAGGCTGGTTTCTTTCAAGTTGCTATTCAGAAAGTCTAAATAAACAAAGCGGTCTATATTTGTTTCCACAAAGTGCTGTGAATAGCAATGCCGACATACAGGCCCATGTCATAACTGAACCACCGCCGTGCTTTACTCTCGGGATATGGTTTTCCAGTAGGAACTCTTCACTCGTTTTGAGCCATATTTTTTGTTTGCCATCACAAGCGAATAATTTATATTAAAATAATTATCAAGGTTTTTTCTCGGTACGCGACTCTGAAGTCCGCTTTTTCTCTTCGAACTGGTTCGGTGTTTGTGGTCACTTTCCAAAGTATTACAGATTTCTACGGCTGTAAGTTTTAAGTTTTTATCTAGAACCGCTTAACTCTTGGAGAAATTTTAGCTGCACGTCCAGTTTATGGCTTGCTTTCTACTGATCCTGACTCGGAAAAATTGTTTACTATTTTTTGCAATGTTGACTTCGCACGCAAAAAAGTTTTTCCGTAACTTTTTTAGTTATTCTCCGACTCATTTTTACCAAAATATATATTCAGTAGCACTTCCATAATTCGGACTCCTATAAGTCGAATTTCTTCATAAGTGGAACTCATAAATTGGCATTGCGTTTCGAAATGAAATTTGCTTCCATAAATCGAACTTTTAAATTAACACGTTATCCTCTAGTCACATTTTCGGGGAAATCCACTTTGCAAACAATTGCTCACGTAGAAGTCATATTACGGATTATATTGAGGTGAACAATGAACCGAAAATGACTTCTAACGCCATGGAAAACGACGAGGACTCTCAAGAAGAAATTATTCAATCGCCATCCAAAAATTATGTAAGTTATGTAATGGAGCTGTATTCGGTAATGCTCTCCGAAAACAGCACTTTGTGCAAGTAAGTTCCTAGTTAAATACGAATATTAAAACAACAGACAATCACTAAAAAGCACTAAACAGAATAGATAAAAACAAAAAATATAAAGATATTTTAAATATTAGATATTTTAAAAGATTTTCAGTTTTTCAGTTATATAAGTGCCTGTCTCTAAATTACAATATTCAAAATTGTGAACGCATTAGTTTTATATGGTTAAATGTATGTATACAAATATGGAGTCCCTTAAGTGTTGAAAGAACTTTTTATACGATTATTGTGTATTCGAGAACTATGGAATGGTAAAGATCTAATTTATTTTCGGAAGCGGTTTGTGTCATAATAATCAACATGCATGCTATATATTTCTTTGAGTTTTTCGTCATACGAAGCACTAATTGTATCAGAAAGTATTTATCCAAAATAAAAAGGCTTTGTGATTTCAAAGAAAATTGCTATATAACTAAGAAATTATTGATTTTTTAAAAGTACTCGTATTACATTGAATTTTGAATGAACTGTTTTGTCGAGCGCCATTATCCACAGGATGTCGTAATGCTTATATTTCACTTTTTTGCACGTCATCGCACTTAAAGGTAAAATCCCCCAATTCGTATACACATATACATACATACATATATAGTACAAATACATATGACGAAATGCTTATAAAGTAAAGTAAAAATCATCGCCCAACGTTGAGTGTCATAAATAGTCAAAAGGACAAAGAAAATTAAAATAATAAATGTAATGCAGACACGAGAAGGTACTTAAGTTCAATTTGAGATTGTCATGTTTGACATGATTTTCGGGAAACTTTTCATACAAAATAGAAATAAACATTCAGAATCAGCACTAGAAGACAATATTAAACGAAAAAATTATATTAATCAGTTTTTATTAAAAAAAAAACTATTAAGTTGAAATAAACTCCCGATTGTTATCAATCGTAATTTCTATACAAGGTTTAAATATAATATCACTTTATATTGTTTAAGAGTTGAACCATATACAGATTACAAGCTGCAGATTCGTGAAAAGAACTACATAAAATCGTGTAGTTTATTCAATAGCAAGCACTCCTGAATATTATATATACATATATAAAGTCCAATATTGATGTACGGTACATTATTCTTTATAATAACTGAAACAGTTGCATTTGAAAGGCCTCTCGAAGCATTACGAATAGCGAACTTAGAGCCCACACCCAGAGTACTTAACTTCAGAAACTACTTTATATATAAAATTTATTTGCGAATTCCCAGTCTTCAGTCGGTTGTGAAGCAATATTTTCTACGGCTTTCGAAATGAAATTGGCAGTAAGGGTGGAAAAATCCCTAACTGGGGTTTAATTTCAATCTATCGACCTACCAAAAATCAATGCGAATGTCTGAAAAATTTAATTCACTTGTTATAAAATAACTTTTCGACTTGTTGGTGAGTTTTGGGTAATTGTGGATAAGAATGTAGTACTGGGTGAATGAAAATAACATGATGAAGTTATCATAGCAACTACTTCTGGTAAATTTATCATTTAAGAAAAATTTCATTCTTAAATAATATTACAATTCTAAAATAAAAATATAATTATTTTCCTTTCCTACTTTACTTCTCCTGTTGTCGTATTGACTAAACTCAGTGCTAATCATTCCGTGTCATCAGTAAGTTAAGTATTTTCAGTTGTAAGCAGATGAATGGACTTAGTGTGGTCCCCAATATCCTTTCTGCTAAATATTTATTTTCTATATGTTTATATATGTATTTACATATGTGTATACACAGCGCAAGTGCTAACTCATTCAGTATCGCTCCTTCGAAACCGGCAGCTCAATTCTCAAGTGCGATATTCCAGTTGTTGCCAGTATTTGCAACCAAATGCCACAAATACAGGTACAAATAAATGTTCACACCTGCAAGCTATTCACTGCTTTCGAAAATTATTACCTCTGGACAGTTATCGTTCGAGGAACTTCCGACTTCCTGTGGATGCTTCCACGTGTGTTTTTGTTTGTTTGTTTGTTCCTTTTGACACATTTATTTCCTCAAAGGACATGCAGGAAACAATCGATACAAAAATAA
Organism: Bactrocera tryoni; assembly: GCF_016617805.1. Classification (NCBI taxonomy): domain Eukaryota; kingdom Metazoa; phylum Arthropoda; class Insecta; order Diptera; family Tephritidae; genus Bactrocera; species Bactrocera tryoni. The sequence continues at coordinate 56,725,180 of NC_052503.1, forward strand.
ATAAAAAAAATAACACTCAAAATTGCTATTATGCAGTGGCAGATATACTATATACATCTATATTTCATTTATTGTGAAAACTGATTATTTCGCGTGAAATATAAAATAATATATACTTACAGATAATTGCGCTGCAATGTTTACTTAAGTATATTTTTATGGGTTTTCATTCTTAATTTTGTTTGTGTCTAAAAAGGTTGCCTGCTAATACATATAAGAGATGGTCACTCACCTTTTATCAAGCCATATATAGTATAACAGTAATTCATAATCTGAAGTGCATTTATTCTTTAAATTTTTCTGCAGAATCTTTCGAAGAAAAACTATTAAACAGGAATCGTTAGCAACTTTGTCGGTTGGAAATTGTTACTGCAAACAAGAAAAACGTTAACTTCGGTTGCTCCGAAGCTAAATACCCTTCACAGGTGCATTTCTCTTAGTAACTATGTGTTCAGTTTGTATGGCAGCTATATGCTATAGTTAACCGATCTGAACAATTTCTTCGGAGATTACATTGTTGCCTTAGAAAACAATATATTCCAAATTTCGTGAATATATCTTGTCAAATGCGAAAGTTTTCCATACAAGAACTTGATTCCGATCGTTCAGTTTGTATGGCAGCTAAATGTTATAGTGGTCCGATATCGGCCGTTCCGACAAATGAGCAGCTTCTTGAAGAGAAAATGACGTTTGCAAAATTTCAAAACGATATCTTGAAAACTGAGGGGCTAGTTCGTATATATATAGACAGACGGACGGACAGACGGACAGACAGACAGACGGACATGGCTAAATCGACTCAGCTCAACATACTGATCATTTATACATATACTTTATAGGGTCTCCGACGATTCCTTCTGGGTGTTACAAACTTCGTGACAAACTTAATATACCCTGTTCAGGGTATAAAAATAAAACTGTGGGAGGCCTAACACAACGGAGTGAGTACAAGCTCTGTTAAATCGCCAATTAAACAAATATACGGTTTTCGAGAAATTGTAGAAGATTTAAATATAAGTATTATTTGGCTTTTGTACAGGAACAAGTTGTCTTTAAAATTTTGGCATACTACAAGTATTGCGAGCTTTTAGCTATAGGGAGCATACATAGTGGCAGCTGTCGTGTGTAGTGTTTGAAGAAGGCATAGAGCTCTACATCTATACAGGTAAGTTCGATACCAGAATTCGACAGCGCATATTTTTTTTTTAATTATACAAGTAGTAGTACGTAGGTAGGTAAGAAAACCTTCTAAATATATTATTGACAGAAGCCGTTTGAGAAGACTTAAACTTGTATTCAAGACCCTCTGTTACCTCGATTTTACAAATAATTGTGAAAAAACTACCTCAATGCTGGATAAGGGAAAAATATATAGGCATTAACACAAAAGTGATACAAAAGTGTGGCCACTGGGCCAATTTGCGGAACCGAAATTCATTTCATCTAGGAATTTGTGCTATGATGTGCTACAAAAACAATATCTTAATAAACAAAGGCAGTTTTGAAAAAACACTTTTGAAGTTTTAGGTAATAAAGCTAGCTTTTCCTCACTACTATAATAATTTTTTAGATGCTACACTGGCCTAACTTTTTCAAATCTGTTAAGCAGAAACTGATGACCTTATAAAACAGTCAAAGGTTTTCTTTGACTAAAAGAACTTTAATTTGGAAGAACTTTTAAATGCAGAGGTGAAGATTTATTTGACTGTAAGACTTTGGTGAAAATTAAAATGGGACTGATATATTCAAAGCATCAGTTATTTAAAAAAATAAGTGTATTGGGATCACCTATGTAAGTGTGTACAAATATGATTGAAGATAGCGACAATCAACATTTTCGAGTTTATTTTTTGCGCTTGGTGACAATACCTGTTCGTGTGAAATATGCTTCCCAAATAGATAAGAGACACTTTGCTCATGAATAATTACTTCAGCAGGAAAAGATTAAGAAGAAGTCTCGTATAAAGCGCAGATGTTTGCATAAGATTTGCAAATCATGATGATACACCGGTGTCTACTTAAATACGGTGATCATATATGCGCTGACACAATATGCATGGTCGTTTCAGATTCTCTTGTAATTTCATAATTTTTTCTCACTCACCCAACTATTTTTAAATAATGTTTAACCATTACTCATGTGAATATTACGAATGCCAACAAACGGACTTAGAAGATGGTACAACAAAAACCTTTATTCAAAAGACGTGTATTCTTCAAATTCTATGAAATGAAATGATCGGAGTGACTGATGGAAAAGGAATTTGTTATCTCGCTAATATTTGAACCGAGATTAAGAAAAGGTGTCTCACTGCACTTTCGTAACATGTGTGGAGTAGAAGCAGGTGAGGAAATGCAGGAAGCAGATATTCTCGCAGAATTCATTGAAAGAATGAGGTGTAACATGTATTAAAATGCTAAATGTAGTTCCTGTCACCAGACCCAGCCACGAAACAATGCTAGGCTCTCTACGTAACGCGATACCGTTTGGCAAAATCTGATCACATTTCTTGTTACGCAAAAGACACGTGATAATCCCAAGTATAATGCGAGGTGTTCGAAAGAGTAATTTGAGAAATTTGTTTAAAAATTTGTAAGATCTTCAAATTGTAGGCAGAACAATTCGAAAAGTGCTTGAGTGATGTAAGTGTTGCAGGAAGAGTGTTAATATGAGACGTGTGTCGTGGTATACATGAGTGTCTTATAGAAAATATTGAAAAAGTATGTGCGTAAGTACTTAAGTACCTACGCGCGCTTGAGTATGCATAAAAACATTCTTAATTCATTGTCCCTTCTTGTGTTACGAGAAAAGTGAGTAACCACTTAAATAAAAATACCAAATGGGTTTTTCGGGTATTCTTTCAATCATGTGAGAAGTTGTAGGCGTGGTTAAGCAAGTAAATAAGAAGCATGTGCGGAATCTTTAGAGTAAGACATAATTTTGAGAAATTTTGCAATATTCAAGCAACATGTCAAAAAACTCTTGAAGTTGTAAATAAATTATTATAAGAGCTTTACATTTTTTTAGAAGGAACTAATTTACTTAATTTCGTATAATTTATTGTTTTTTCTTATCTAAATTACAATAAATTGTGGGATCGATTTAATTATGCTGTTAGGCGAAAGAATTTTGGTTTGAAAGCATTCTTTAGACCTTTAGTAATATATTATTATCGAGATTTAAGCAGGTTACATCAATCAGCTGCTGTCTTTATACTTGTTCATAAATATGATAATTTTCTGATAAAAAACCGCAAACGGAATATTCCGGAAATCTGCTGACTGTTAAATGCACTAATAAGTATTTCAATATCTCAAAAATTGGTTCGGTGGAAATATATTAACGACCCGTAAGGGACTTTTTTCAAATACATAAAATATAACTAGAAATTGTTGAAAATGCGATAGAGATGTTAATGGCAGTTTTCGAAATTATGAAACGAGTAGATAAACAGGATTTCTAGATATTTCCTTGAAGTTCTACTTCTTCATAATAGTACTAAAGCGCACAAAATACAGCTCGTGCAAGAAGTGAAGCCGCTCGACCTTCCCAAGTGACTTTGCTTTGCTCTATGGGCTTTTGAAAAGTTCCAAGAAGATCTGAAGTGTTCGAGCCAGATTTTGTTCAGCGATGAAGCCTATTTCTGGCTCAACGGGTAAGTAAACAAGTAAAATTGTCGCATCTGCGACGAAGAGCAAGCTGAAGAGATTTAAGAGCTGTCATTTCATCCAGAAAAAACAACAGTTTGGTTTGCTTTGTGGGCCGGTGGTATCGTCGGTCCATATTTCTTTAAATATGATGCCAGTGAGAATGGAACCGTCAATGGCGGCCGTTATCGCGCCATGTTAACCGACTATTTTGTGCCTGAAATTGAATCTTGGATTTATTGAGGGAATACTTTGGTGAGTAGATACTCGTGTGTTATAGCACCGTTACACTTTTTTCTTTGGGGATATGTAAAGTCCAAAGTCTACGCACACAATCCCGCTTCTATTCATTCATTCGCCGTTTACCAGGCGAACTGCGATTCAACGGATGGACTATCGACTATCTGAAACGTAGTCGCGTCTAACATCTGAAAAAGACAGTCTTCAAAAAATAAATGCAAAAGAATGTTCTTTCGAATGATAATAAACAAAGTTTCTGCGTTTTTTCTTTAAAAAAGTAGGGAACCTCAACATGAAATACAAATACGCCTAACGTCTTTAAACTTTTTTGTCTTTTTGCTATTGACTTTATAACTATGTCATACTAACTGAAAGCAGGCAATTCTCACAAGTTGCAACAAAGTTTTCAGTCTGCGCCGTTCCTCCAATGCACAAAGCATTATTGCGCGATAAATAAGACCGAGCTTTGTCTTCATTTAGTCATAAGAAGAAATAAATGAAATGTACCAAAGCAATTTCGAGCACTGTGTGTGTCGACAGAATGCATTGAGAGCAAACAACGATATTCACGATACGAAGCCAACGGACATATTGAAGTAGGTGCATAGATAGTATATATCTCATTGCAAATTCATGCAGTTATAAAGACATGTCTCTGAACGTAAACAGTTAAGTGTGAAGAAAAATTGTTTAAAACCATTTGCTGAAATTATTGTAAAACCTGTTGGGCGCGAACACAGCACACACAGCACAAAGCACTGTTGTTGCAAATGATTCCGAGCTCTGTAAGTATGTGGCAAGCATTCACCTTCTGCAATCTAGCGGCAAAAGCGAAAACACCAATAACACCACTTCTGGCTCGACACCTCGCCTTCAGTAAGAGCGCGCATATGGTGTTTACGGAGGGCGTTTATAGTAATCGTAGTCTATTTAGAAATGCTAAGAGGTTCAACTATACCCCTAAGCAAGAAATTATAAAAATTATTGTGTTAGAGGAGTGCGGTACGCGGAGGTACTACCGAATATTAAAAGAAATGATAAATCTTCATTTTACTTTTATAGGTATTAATTAGTCGTAGCTGACTGGAGAAGATTAAGGTGACTTAAACAGGAGAATTTTTCAAATTTTTATATATAAACCGCGAAACAAAATTTTCATAACTATCGGACGTTTTGTGAACATATTCCAAGTAAAAGTTTTTGCTATAAGTTTTTATGCAACGTATTGCTGTACTCAGCGTTAGTTAAGAGGCATGTGAAACGATCTCAATTTACGGAAACAAATCTGTTTTGATCCAGGAGTGTATAGAACGATTGACCAGTCGACAGGGTGAACATCATTTAGATGCAGAATCATAAAGGGATAGTCGGAAACGAACAGATTGACGAGCTTGCGCGCTCTACAGCTGCTTTCAGGATAGTACGACCAGGGTTCTGCAAGAAGTAGGTTGTGGGCAGGGAAAGATATTGACGACAATTTGTAGGCCAGCTGTTTGTACCAGCCAAAGTTGCTAGTGGTTGGCGACAACCTCAAAAGTTTAAAAACTATAATAAATCTCAGGTGCAAATTCGGAAACGTGTTCAAAATGGGTGTAGCTTGAAACTTCTGGATATCTGGTTCTATACCGCGATACATAGCTGTCTATAGATGCCGGATCAATGACCTTGAATCTATATATGCGAAAAGGACTCACATCGCCTCAATGACGCCTCGTGGTTTGAGGCGTATGTTAGTCTGTGTCAGCGGGAAAGCCTCAATCGCAGTACAAGCCTCAATTTAATTATATCTATAGGTAAATTCAAATAAAATTCATAATTAATTATTATGGACGAACTCGTCTGATCTGTCATTAACTTTTATACTTGTATCACCGTCGTAATAAACCTTTCAGACTCAATTTGTACCTTCTTTACTCCCAATCACAGTATTTCATTTTAACGCGTCCGTCTTCTCTCGAATTCATGAACTCAGCATTACGATTACAACTTGGGGTGCAATAAAAAAACCCTTGCCTTCCTAAATCATCCTTTTATGAATTATTCCTCCATATTGGAGCTGAAATCCGCAAAATGGGAGCTGTAAAATTTCAAAAGCCGAAGGAACGTTGGATTTCGTGGGATGTTTTGTCTCTAAAGGTCATTGTCTTTGGTAAATATATATTATTTTGTAATATCACTTTTTGTACGACCATAACTTGAAAACTGATTCCATAATAAGTAGTAACAGTTGTAAACTGCTAGTATATTTAAAGATAGGCCTTATTTAAAGTTGATTAATAATTATTTTTATATCGATTATATGAATTTTATCTCAGTCTCTACAGTAGTACACACCCAATGTTAGAGTCCACTCGTTAGACACCATGCGGGCTCGAGTGCTCCATTAAAACAAGTGTCACAACTTGTCGCGTAGATGGTTGAAGCCAGCGAACTGGGTCAGCAGCGTCAAGCAGCCGTACACGAGAGTATGCACCATGCCAGTTTGGAGGAGTATGCGGTCGCGTGAATTTTATCATACTTACGCGAGCGCGACTAGTTTAGAAACTGAAAGAACACATGCTCCTCGCGGGCGTCATTGTGACTACTTATATACACACATACTTCTACCTTCCAGCAGATAGTAAAAGGCTGCTGTCACTGCCACACCATGCTACCAGAGCAGCTGTCAGCGTGCAAGTGTAAATATCCGTGGTACATAGTGGAGCCAACTTAATTGTGGCTTCGCTGTTAGCTGATGCTACAAGTACAAGGTGTCGTGGTGGGCGGCGTTGAAGTAACGGCGTATGCGGCAGCTCACCAAGTGGACGTTCGCAGTGAGTTGGCGTGCAATTTCTTCGAGAACAACAGAATGAACAACAAAACAAGTGCAAAAACAAACTCATTTCTATTTTAGACTGGGTCGGTAAAAAGCGCTTCTGGATCCTCCAGCGCTCTACGACTATCAACTTGTCGTCCACACTTATACGTACATTCGTGTTCCAATGATGCCACAAGTGTTACGATTTTAATTGGATTTAATTTTTTTGCTATCGCCTAGTGTCCAACAGCGTTTAAGTCATGAGGTTCGTGTTGTTTAAAAAACAGGGTATATCAAGTATACCACGAAATTTGTGAAACTCAGAAGAAAACGTCATAACTTGAAATAAAATATAAGTAAATTGTTCTCATAGCGAGCTTAGTCGATACTTGAGATATCGATCTGAAATTTTCCTCACGCTCCTTTCTCCTCATGAAACTGCATCTTTGCCGGAACCGATATCCAGCCACTATAGCATATACGTAGCTGTCATACAAACTGAACGATCAAAATCGTGCCATTGAATGGAAAACTTTTTTATTTTGGCACGGATTACTGTTCTAGGCAACGCCACCCGCTTCGAATATCATATAGCTGTCACACAAACTAATATATCGAAACGAAGATAAGGACCTTTTTACCATTTTATGCTATAAGAAATGCTCCTGTGCAGAGTATTGTAGATTCGGTTCAACCGAATTTAATGTTTTTCTTATTTTAATATTGAACGGTAATCATCGGCTTCTTTCCCAATTTTTCGATTTTAAAGGTACAGATGAAACATATCTTCCAGTTCTTAGTCTTATGAGGCAAGCGATTAACCTTCAAAGGCCAGATAATGAACAAAAAAATACGATTTTTGATGAAAACTTTAATTTTCTTTCAAACCCCTTTTAATGGAAAAAATATTTCTTTAGAAAGATGCCACTTTGAATATTTTTTAGTTACCTGTATTTATCTATCCTGTAAACAAATCCTTAATTTTTTATTACAGATAATTTGAAGCACCGTCATAAGTCTTTTTGTGAGGGACCTTGGGGAGATCGTCTATATGAGAAAGGGAACTCAATATTATAGAAACATTGTCGGGACTAAAGTAGAAAATTCGAGCCTTCATGTTATTGTTGTAAAACAGTATCGCCATCATCATCATGGCTTATAGCACCTTCGACTATTTGTTCAAAATACATTCCATGAACGTTAGAGCAATATTCATAACGATTCCCAATTTGTTCAATAATGACACAAATTGCTGATTATTTCTTTTCCTTAATTACGTTTACATTGTGCCAAAAGTCACATTGAAATAATTACTTTTACTAATTGGTACTCAGTACCATCTTCACGGGTTTACATATGCTTATCTCTTCATAAAATTCGTTACGCGTCAATGTGACTTTTTCAAGCGAAATATCGAATAGACAGCCATAAAGATTTGTGAGTACGAGTAAATTAGTAATTGTTCCACCTAAACAACGTAGGGTTCGTAACTGTTTATGCTACGTTAACGGAAAATGTCACGCTAACAAAAATGAAAACGTAGGAATATTCACGAAATAACAAAGTAACCTCAAACTCAAGGACAAATCAATATTTTCTAATAACAGCGGTCAAGAGCATTTTTTGCACGTGTTATACATATCTTGTTTTTCTGGCTATTAGACCTCAAAATAAAACAAGTAAGGAAGGGCTAAGTTCGGGTGTCACCGAACATTGTATACTCTTGCAACTTGCAAGAATCAAAGCCAGAGAAATACTTTAATTTGTAAGAGCAATCAAATAGAGTAAAGTCAACCGGATGTTCTAAAATCCCGATATTAGTTGCATAGGAGCTAGGCCAAGTTTTCGCGCAAATTTATCTATTTTAGGCACAAAAATACACTTTTATGAGTAAAACACGTTTTCTTATTTTCATTGGGATAACCCACATATTGGTCGATATGTGAGGTACAAAGCCACGCCGGGACTAAGGAAAGTATTTGTCCGATTCAACCCATTATTGACCCACAGATTTACCACTATAAGAGAAGGATTATCCCTGATTCGGTACCTTGAAAAGTTTTTATTGGGTTGAAACAATTTTCGGTCATAAGGGGGTACACACTAAAGACATTATTCGTGCAAAGTTTTATCCCGTTATATTAATTGGTTCATCCATTTTTCACAATGTGACATAAGAATGTAAAAAATGCCACGTACTAAATTTAGTGCTGAGAACAAGAAATTAGTGGAGAGATCCGGAAGGTTATATTAAAAAAAAAAATGTGCGATGTCACGCCCATCGTCAAATTTTTACGCCGGCTCCTACAAAGCTCTCTCATGCCATCTCAGTGGTAATTCCTTGGTACCATAAGAAGTTTGGTATTGTAGATGGGCGTAATTGGATCACTGGCACGCCATTAATTGGAAACATATAAACTGCGTTAACAAAGCAGCAAATTAGGATACTAACTTGTAATTTGGGACAAGAAATCACATAAGTGAGGGGCACCTGTGGTTTCAAAATCTTTAAAAAGTGTCCCCAAATAGGTTGAATTAATATGTCCATCAAACCATTCCAGCTTATGACCCAAATAGCAGAAATCTTTTCGACCATTCCTGTCACTATCCTTCTTCGACCAGTGTGAAAATAGGTGTAATCTAATGGCCACTCCCTACACTGCCCATACAACGGTTTTGATAAAAAGTACTAAAAGTGCGATAAATTAATATAATAAATGGGTCAGAGCCATTAAATTTAAATTTCCCGGGATGGTACAAATGGATTTTATAGGAGCCGATGTCAGTTACCGAAAATGGGGACCCCGGTACCTGGCGTTTACTTTTTAACGGAAATAACGATCAATCTATGAAATATATTATTTCAATTCGAGAGTGATTTTCTGATAATAGTATGTCTGTAGGTTAAAAATTCATTGAATCGTGTCAATACTTCTCTTAGTCGTCTTATAGCTAGTAAAATAATTTTCGCACTTCCGGTTTACTTTATAGCGCATTTATCGGCCAATATGTTAATAAAAATAAGTGGCTGTATTTTTCTAATATTGGTGCATCTATTTGACAAAAACGAGTCAAATGGGGTGAAAACTTGCCCCATATAACTAATATCAGAATTTCAAACATCTGGTTGACTTTGCTCCATATATGGATATTGGTGATGGTGTCTGAGGTACCATAAGTTTGTCACGAAGTTTGTAACACCCAGAAGGAATCGTCGGAGACCCTATAAAGTATATATATAAATGATCAGTATGTCGAGCTGAGTCGATTTAGCCATGTCCGTCTGTCTGTCCATCTGTCCGTCTGTCTGTCTGTCTGTATATATACGAACTAGTCCCTCAGTTTTTGAGATATCGTTTTGAAATTTTGTAAACGTCATTTTCTCTTCAAGAAACTGCTCATTTGTCGGAACGGCCGATATCGGACCACTATACCATATAGCTGCCATACAAACTGAACGATCGGAATCAAATGCTTGTATGGAAAACTTTCACATTTGACAAGATATATTCACGAAATTTGGTATATGTTATTTTCTAAAGCAACTTTGTAATCTCCGTAGATAATGTTCAGATCGGTTCACTATAGCATATAGCTGCCATACAAACTGAACACATAGTTACTAACAGAAATGCACCTGTGAAGGGTATTTAGCTTCGGTGCAACCGAAGTTAACGTTTTTTCTTGTTTTCTGCCTTCAATAGAGACATATAAAAATTTCCGACTTTCCACCTGACAAAAAAAGGGTGCTACTGTGAGTAAAAAATAGTAAGACCTTTTAATTTAAATAAAAACCATTCGTCGAAATATTTTTTTTCTAAGATGGTATGACCGTCAGTGACAGTGACTATATGTGGCAAATGTCACATCAAAATAATCATTAGCATTTAGTACACGCTCGTCTTTCTGCAATTTTTACGATAAATGAAATTATTAAACCAAGAAGTTCCATTACATTTTGTGTGCGGAATAAATTTTCTATTGCAGAAATGTTCAGAATTTTCGAAACGGCCTGTGGTGATAAAAGTTTTTCGCCATCAAGTGTTTTTGATTGATTCAAATTTTTCAAATAAGATCCAAAATGTGTTGACGACGAACAAAGTCCAGCATACTCAACAAATTAAAGGAATTGGGGCAAATGCATACTATACAAGTATACACATTTACATCTTCTCGCAGACATTTGTACTAGACGTTCGTGGAAATAATATAAAGAAACTCATTATTTCTGTGCAATTTGCAAATACATGCAGTCGTGTAGAACAGACGATGCAAGTGACACTATCTCTCGTGCTCTTCCCTTTATTTTGACCGCAAAAGCCCGCGAAGACCGACAACATATGAGCGCAAATATCAAAAATGATCAAATCGCTATAATTGCTTAAAAAGAATATACTTTCGAATTTGTAACTATATATTGTTGTTTATATAACCAGAATATATTATCTAATATCCATTTTTAAAATAAAAAGAAATTTGTTGACCTGTGAAATGTGCCGAGCCAGAAACTTTTTTATTTTTATGGTTTGAAGGCTGCTAAGGTAGGCCCTTTAATTCGACCCCATTTAACCTTAGATTTTTCCTCACATGGGTTATGGGTTTCCGAGTTTTACCGAGATAAGTTTGGTGGTTGTATGAAAAATAGAGAAAGGTCTGTTATTGAGCGTTGATACTTCATGTATTGCTTTAAAGATTAATGAATTGTTATCTGAACAGCGCACTTGGCAGTCTTGATCTGATTTACATTCGAATAATTTACAAAAGTTGTATATATAACAGCTTTCATAGTTATTGAGGTCAGGGCCTTCAGCTGATGTTTGTCTCACATCAGAAAACGTTTTGATAAAATTATCTTTGCAATATCTTCAGCTCTTCTGTCTGCGTTGTGCACAAATATTTGTGGGCAATGAATTTCATAATTTTCTCCAATTGATAACAAAATTGTGTCGTCATATTAAAAGTGCAAATAATTATTTTTTTACTTGTCAGCCACAGCAGTTGGATGCGTGAATGAAGTCAAAAAAGCAGCGTGTCCCCTGTCTTATCTCGCTCAAACACGAAAGCGCTGCATGCGGTAGACGCCTTAACTGACAAAGTAGTCGCCACTGAAATGGGTTTGCGCTCATCTTAAACGATCTTGAACCACAAACACTAGTGCCCTTACTCAAATACTAATGTGTTAGTTAGAAGTACTTCCGAGCTAATTTCACAAACAGTGTTATCACTAATTGCTTCGCATTACTTATGAGCGAAGGTAATTTCCTAAATGCGAGTTCTACGCTCCACTTGTAACGAATCATAGTTGAGCAGCGACGTCGGGTTGTTATCAGTCTCTAGAACAATTTGTCGTCCGTAGCCGACAAATACTTGAAACATCTTGGTGGTCGCGTGTGACCCATGACTCACGTATTCCACAATAACAACTTCAATTGGTCGTAGAAAAAAAACTGTTTTGTATCACGTTTTATAAGTTATTTTCGTTTTTGTTGTATGCCGCTTAAATGCTCTTATCACTTTTATTACTTAGTTTGGGTATAACAGTTGACCACCACAAAGCAAATGCCGCAAAGGCTCTATAAAATATATATTTGAATAGAAGTGATCCATAAAATGTCTTGACGGGTTTCAAAATGTGAAGATTGCACAAAGTTTGGAAACTTGTCTATACATTGTCAGCGAATTTGGTTTAGAATACTCCTAATCCACTGGTTTATTGAGTCTGCGGACATTCGCAACAAAGCTCCAAACATACTTGAGTTTTAGGCATCTTCATGGCTGTCACATCATGCACTAAGAACATATTCACTGAGAAACTTGGTTCTCTTCGTGTGTCACTAAGGCCACAACACACCTCACAGTAGGTCATTTACTAGTTCTCGGTGAATGAAGTTTAGTGCTTATTTATGTGTTACCGCCTGTGAAGTCTAACCTGTAAATTAGTAATTCTCTAGGCTTGATGTGTGGAAATGCTTTCGACGAATACATCGGAGTCGGAGCTGTTCATGTATGCCTAATTTTCGCTAATCGCCTTCATAACCTTAGAGCCTCCTTGCACCGAGGGGACTGCCAATTGATGGTTGGCTTAAGACAATATTTCTATTTACATAATTAACTTTATGAAATACTGAAGTATAACGGAAATCGAGAGTGGCATTTGGCTTCAGCTAAAGATTTGTTGAATTTTGGAGGTCGTCCTCACCAGTCGAAGCCAACAGTAGCGAAAATCTAAATTTTAAGTTTGAAAATCCATGTCTTTTGGAAAAACTACAAACGCAAATAATTTCGAATACACACACACACACACACATGAATATATTATACTACTTGCTACGTGCCTCACTGCTTAAATGCGTCCAAATGTACTTTTTGTTGTTGTCGCGCGTCGTAAAAGTCACGAAAACGCAAGTAAATGAAGACTACGTCAACAACTGTGGAAAATTAAATTAAAAGCACAAGCAAATAATAAAACAAAAATTACGCAAATACAGCAAAGAGTTCGGAACGCCAAGGAAAGAAGCTTTAATGAGCAGCAAAATCAGCAGCGATTTTTAAACGCTAAAGTAACCGCTAAAAAGGAAGCGCGACGCAACAAAACAAAATATTGACGCGCGGCCGAGTAATTTGCATGCAGAACGTAACTGAAACGGTGGCTTTGAGCGAAGCGTGCGTGCGCGAGTTAGCTTGCGTCTCTACTGGCATACATTCAGACAGATCTACATAACTCGGCATATATATCAACCGAGAAGGCTTTTGGCACAGCTCAGATCGATAGACCGCAGTTCCAATGCTGTCAAAACACAAAAATACGGAATCAAGAAGTATACGTCAGTGTCTAGTATATGGGAAACAAATTTCTAAAATAAATTGTTAACTATCTCATTACGAATTTCAAGCACAAACGGACAAATGTAAACGAACGCAGATCGTAAATGCTCAGAGAGCGCTACGAGTTACTTTGTTATGCGAAATTATTATCTATTTATGTATATATGTAGAATAGAAACGTATGAAAGCATATGCAGTACTACTATGAGCCAAAAATAGTAAGGCTTTATTCACACTTTTAACATTCTTAATTTATTCTCCAAAGTCTATGGCGTCACTCTGAGCGTTTTGGCGTCAGAAATTTGATTCCGCACACCAAATTTAACGGAACTTCTTCACTGAAATGCGCTTTATGTACTTCAGAAAGATAAGCGTATACGAGTACTAAACGCTAATGACTATTTTGATGTCACATTTGGCACTATTTTTTGCCCACCTGTCAATGTATAGAAGAGAGCTCAGCTGATTTTTGTTGCAATCAAGCAAATTGGTCCTTAAGGTAAACATAATTATTGTACGTTTAGCATAGCAGCTGTTTTGTTATAACTTCACACAAAGACCTTGCACATAGGTTTGAAAATTTATACCAAATACATGGTCCATGCTTCGATATGCAAACATCGAGATACTTTCCGATTACATAGCAAGGCTGTTCTGGGAACAAAGCTTATTTTGAAAATTCTTGTTTGCATTCCCAGATATTTTAATTTTTGTGGTCACCTTTTGAAAACTCTTTGAAATCAAATTTTAATAATCTCATTTTCCGTACATGTGCTTACAGCAGATCAAAACAGTTTCAAAAGGAATGTACCAATGAAATTACAAAAATCTTCTGGAGCAGACATAAAAAGCTATTTTTGTAGTCTGGTTTTCAATATATGTGACATGGTCTGCGGAAAGGGTTACTTTTTTAAATGTTCCACACTAGCAACTTACACGATGAACTATAATAATATTCCGACCAAAAACAACACTTACTGGACGTCCTTGAAGCCTCTGGAAAGGAGAACAATTAATGACATAACGAGAAACTGACGAAACGAGTTGTTTATTTTTAGCAGCTGTTTCCGCGAAAACTAGTTTTCGCACGTTAGCTCCCTTTTCGTAGACCAGGTCACATATATTGAGAAGGGTGCAAAATTAATTTTGCAATGTTTCCCAGTTAAAACTACATATCAATTTCTTCCATGGCCAATGATTTCAGGCAACACTAAATCCAGTTGATAAAAATTGTCTCTATGGTTTTATCATATCCTTACTTAAAATGTTTTGAATGGCACTCTACAATCTACATATTTTGGATGAAGCTTGCATAATTCTTCTACACGAAGAATTTGAAACTTCAGGACTCGTATATTTCGGACTGAATTTGATCAAAGAAAACCGACTGTTACAAAGCACCTTCTTACGTCTTAAACCTCTTTGGTGGTGTAAACCTACATACATACTTACATAGAATATTAATTTTAAAGAGATTAATCAAAGCAACGTTGGTAATTTGTTTGTATTTTATTTTCATAAAGTTAACCGATTTCATATTTATCTAGAAATAACTAACAGTTAAAGCATTGATTTTATGAATTGTGCAGATCAGCAGCACGGAAAAGCTCTGAAAACCTCGCGCTGGCAGATATTTCATAAATCTTTAACATTTTTCGTATTTTTATTTTGATTCTTAGATTACTGAAAAAACACTTTTTTCTATTTCAAAGTGCTTCCATTATTGAATATCAGTCGCATTCAGATTCCACTTTTAATCGTACTTCAATATTGGTGTTCATGGACTTAGGTAGTCGTTGTCACGTTAAATTTCGTGTAGTTGTAGTGTGTATTTTGTGGTGCAATTATTCAATAGTGCTCGTGTGTGTCTTATATACAATCTCTTACTTATTATTTTCATTTTTTATTTGATAAAATTACATACATATACATGTGTACAAGCTGTGGCTCAAAGGTACAACAAAAATGCAGTTAGGTTTTAGTTAGTTTTAAAGTCGATGACCTCTTGTATATTCTAAGAAAGCTCTGTTGAGTTGTAGTTATTTTACAATGTAATTTTGAAATATTTTTGTTTTAGGATTTGAATTTATGATATTTAAAACCTAGGTAAATTGGTGAAACCGATAACTTTCTGCACATTCTTTTTAACGGCATGCTGCGTTGTACAAAATCATATTTGAAACCCTTACTGAGCTCGTTTCATTAGATCTATATGTATATACATATTCTGCTTTCTATTTTGGAAAAACAGTGCTTTCGAAGATTCTTATAATATGTAGTTAAAGTTTATTTTTTGATTGTAGCGCTTTACCAGAGACCTGGCATGTCAAAAAAAGTGAAAGAAGTATAAATGAGAATTTCTACAATTTTAAAATTTCTCAAAAATAATGTAAATACCTTTTGAATGTTGTTTTAGAAAATAAAACTTTTAAATGGAGAAATATATTTAAGAATTAGTGATTTTGTTGTAAATCATTTATACTGAAAATATATGTGGTAATATCGGACGCGAATTTATATATCACAACTACTTGTAACCCAACTGTTCGCTATATTAAAACTGGTTACAAAAATAGCAGCATAAAAAAGACTCCCCAATAGACCCCTTGACGACCATAGCACACTTCGTTGACCTTTTATCTGTGAGTACATCGGTAGTAAAGGTTTCCAAAGCAGCTCAGTGCTTCTTAAGGAATTAAAGAAGATATGCCTGATAATCTGTAGAACGTTTCCCGAAACAATTTTCAAGCCCTTAAAATTTCTTGTCTTACGTTGCAGTAGTTGTCACCTTGGTAATTAGAGGTTACAGGGGTTTACGGGTTTCAACAAATCGATTTTATTTATTATCTTATTAAATTTTACAACACCTCTAAAATATTGTCCTAAATTTTCAAGTTGATCCGAGTAATAGTTTCGGAGATACAACCAGAACTTGTGCGCTCGAGGTTAGCTGGGCTAAGTGCGCCGTTTTTCTCGGTTGGCAAGATTTCTCGAGAACTATCCAATCGATGTACATGAAATTTTACTCAGGTTTTTGATTCTAAAATTCTTAAAGACATGGGCGAAAGATTTTTTTGGATAACAACTATTTCAAAAAAAATGTTGTAATTTTTTTGTAAAAATGTCTGTAAAAATTAAATTTTCACTTTTTTCGTCCAAGTTAAAGTTAAGGTTTTAACTAAAGCTCTTATTTTTACTTTAAATGATACTGTAAAAAGTTATCCTGCCAACGCGGGGTCACCGGAAATGGCGCCGCATTGGCCGAGCTTAAAATATTTTTTTCCAAGAATTTCAGAATTTCTTTGTTAATAGTGTATGTTTGTAACAATAAAAAATTCTAATAAAATATTTCATTTCTTATGTGAAAAAAAAATTGAAAAAATGCTGCTTTTTATCCGAGGAAACTCATATAACCCCTTTAAGATATCGCACTGATAAAATTTTATGAAAAGTTTTTCATATTTACTTCGTTTTTGAGATCGATGTAGAAAATATTTACGGAGGGGGAAGACAAGTTCATCAAAACTATTAAGACATTCGTTAACGGTTTTCTGGTTTGTGTGCATCTGCACACTAAAACTGGTATCAAGAGTGGTTTACCAGTAAAACGTAAGATTCATAAAATGTGATATTGTCTCTTCACTCTAAACACCATACAGCTCTCACCCTACAACCTAGTATCGACCTGATCGAAATGTGTTAATTTTGTTCGCCAATTCGTTTGAGTTAAATTTGCCGAAGCGTTGAAAATGCTATTGGCTGCCTTCAGAGGATCAATATTTCCATGATTTTAAATGAGAATTGTTATATTTTCGCCGGTAGAAGTTGTGAGTCAGAAGGCTTTCGTCTACGTTTATGTTAATACGTTTTTTATACCTAACAAGCTTCTAACAGTGTTTATAGAAAATAATTTAAATTTTATTGATCTTTGTGTAATTTAATTAACAATACTTTCGTAATTGATAATTCAAATATTTTGTATACAAAAAATATTTAGCAAAAAATTAAAACTTGTTTTACAAATACCAATGAAATGTTGAAAAAATAAGTGTACATATATATGTATGTATGTATTTATTACAAGCCATGTACCAAATTGTCACTAGATGCTCAGCAAACCAGTTTAGTTCTCCCGTGGTCCAGGCGGCGCTTCTTTTGGGCATATCTGCGGCGCTTCGAACAGCAATGACGTTATGAGCTTCCACGCTATATGAAAGCGCCAAAAGCTCGAACGCGTCATGCTAACGGTGTAATCTTCTCTGCAAATATTTCGTGTAAGCAAGTGAGAGGTGTGAGTGTATGTAAAATGTATATGTGTGCATGTATGTGAAAAACAAAATTTCAATGCAACTTTTACCAACTGAAAACAGATCGAAGTAACCAGAAAACGAAAAACGATCATAAAATGAACGTAAGTGAAAGAAAAACAAATGAACTTTTAAATTTTGTGTAATTTTTTAAATTTAATAAATCGTTTAGCTTGCTTAGATAATAAAATTCCTAACTAGTTTTACTAATCGCTGATAAATACAATTTACTACTTGCATCTGCGCGCTAACTATGGACTTAGAACTATTTACATGCAGTGAAAAATACGGGTGTATACATAGAGTTTAATGAACAGTCAGTCTTTTTTAACGAAAAGTGCTTTTATCTTTAAACTAAACAAGAAATAAATAATACAGAACAAAGTAATAATTTTTAAATGCATCTCTTCTTGCAATCATTTACAGTTACAAATAAATAAAAATAAGTTTGTTTAAGTTTCAAGAAGTTACTAATGAATGTTGTGAGATACGGACTCATTCGAAATGTCATTACGTTAATTAGTCTCTTTGTTTGAATCTAACACGTAGCGGCGGACAGCTCTTCTGCGGTGACTGTCTTACATCTGCCAGAGGCAGCATATTTACAGGACATACATATTTACAAGGCGTAACCAGCCGGTTGACCCGTCAGCGGCTCATCGGGGGCTGCGCGAAGAAGCGTGGAGGCGTCTGTGATTGCTTAATGCGATCACGCTATCGTCACTGTGCTGCACTGCTGCTCCTCGCCCACACCCCGCTCGCGACGCAACTCATTATAAAACATGGCCGGACGGCGTGGCGTCGCTGCTGCTTCGATCGGCAACGCGCCCGTTGATGTCATGTCGTCCAAGCGTATGGTAATCACTTCCTCCAGCGACGACGTCGACGTCTTCGCCGCGGCGGCATTGACACCCAGCAATGGCGCGGTTACACTCATGCTGCCACACGACAAATTGAGACCATGCAGTTCCGCAAAATCGTAGCTGGCGGGCATGACTACTTCCAGCGGCGCTTCGTCCTCCAACGCCACGGACGACACTTTGTATGTCTTCTGCTTCATTAGCTGCTCCTGCGCTTGTTGCTGTTGTTGCAAGTCGCTCTGCCGCTTCAATGTGGCTGTGAGCATGTTGTTATTGTACACACCAGCAATGGCCGGATGGTGATGCACAGCCGTAATCGTCGGATAGATGAACTTCATGCCGTAGGAGAAGTGCTGGTGCTGGTGCTGATGATGCAATGCCTCATCGTAGGTCGGCAGGCCGGTGGCAATGGTGTAGCATGGCGGCGACTCCATTTGCTGATAGTAGGCGGTGGAGGCAGCGTTAGCAGCTGTTACTGTATGTCTCCCGCGGGCGTCCATTAAACGGTCGCAAACGACAAGATGACCATCGGCGTACAAGTCGTTGCTCAAGTGGTTGCGTATGTCCTTATCTAAAGTGGGAGAAAAAAAGAGAAAAAAGAGGCGTGGTTAATCACTATATTGCAAGTGTGTTTGTAAAAGCAGTAGTCAGAGTTGCAAGCTATAAGTAAACGCTAAATTGAGAAGCAGCTGCGCTTGACAGAAAAAATAATCAAAGTTGCCTTTACGGTGTTGCAATCGATTGCTGTGTGTATGTGTGTAGATATGTAATATTTTATAGCGAATAAACCAAGTAAATGCTTTAAACCGTCCTAAACAGCTTAAGTCCAAGGCAGCCACAAAATGCGCTGGCAAGCAATTTGAGCCACTGGCATAACTGTCAATCAAAGGTGCTTAATAATTATGACAAGGCGTCGCATGGGTTACCAACACACAGACGCACGCATACATGTTTGTCGCGCAGTTGGTTTTCCCACAACACTTGAGCGACCTTAAGCAGCAAATAAACAAGCAAAAGCAAAAGAACAAGCAGGCTGCTCGAAGAAGGACCAGAAACAATGGATAATCGATAAAAAAGTGAAAACATAGCAACTTAAGCACTTAATACTTTCCACAGCGAGACAAACAGGGATGCAACGGCAACATATAGATGCAAAAAATGTTGCCACAACCATCTAGCATACAAAAACATCAATATTTCAGCTGTCAAAGCATGACAAGTGCGCACAGACGATTGTTGCACAGCACTACAGAAAAGAAAGGGATGGAGAAAACGTAGAACGTGGAGCAGACAATACAAAAATGTGAACCATTTGCCGCGTCAAATACAAACTGCATCGTTTTTCAGCTTTTACAAACATTTCTAGATATTCTGACACTGCCAAATGCCTCCTACTGTCTGCCTGCCATTGATAGAAGACACTTGTTTGTGGCATTGAATACCGTAAATGGTTGCTCAATTCAATTATAATTGTTTTCACTTGTATGATGAAGCTAGAACAACATGTGGATGGAATAAATATGGGTGTACCTAACTACAGTAATTGGTCGCAAAGTGTTGCATTTGTAACCAGTTGTGATTTACCTCGAAGACATCTAATTTGACTCGTTAATATGTTGAAAAAATAAAAAAAATTTTTTCTTGAGCAACTGCAATGTTCTTCTAAAATTTGTTTAAGTCTAACCCTCTTTGTTAATATTTTAAATGAATTTCCGTTGAAAACAGTTAAAGCATTTGTTTAAGCATAGCAACCGAATTTAGAGGCAATTTTTAGAGATGTAATGAAGAAAGAGCAGTAAAAATATATTATTAATTTCGAAAATGCTAAATTTGATTTCCGAATATGAATACGCTATAATCGTATTAGCAGAAACTAAAAATAGTAAAATTATTTATGTATATATTAGTGCAAATAACATTATTGCCGCTAAAACTTTTAATTTTACTCAAATTAAGCGCTCTTTCAAGCAGCAGATAACTAGAAACCAAGTAGTTACAAAACCAGTTACTTTGTAACCTATGTTTTAATATTACTGCTGGGTAGTGTCCATATTTTGTTATTTATTATAATGTGCTTTCTAAATCCATATGTGGGTGCAAGTCCCTTGAATATTTTAAAACCGCAAGCTTTCAATTGAAGTTTTGACCAACAAGTGTTGAGGCAGTTTGCTGTCATATAGAATATTTTTACAATATTACTACACGGTTGGAAGCCGTCAAGAAAGAGACAGTGAAATAATAGAAATAGGAAAACAAAACGTGTTGACAGTTCAACGTCTTTAAGAATTTTCGAGTGTTTTGGGAGTGCTTTTAATGTGTCTTTTAAAGTAATTATACAAATGCAATATTTATTAAAAAAACAAAAGAAATTTGTAAGATTTAATACGGGGTTTATTGAAAGAAATATCGAGAAAAAACTTTTTCCCAAAAATGTTTACGAAAACTTAAAAAAAAAATTGGCAAAATAACATTTTTGCCTTAAATTAATATTTTGTTTTATTTTGGTTGAAATTCGTAAAAGATTCGCTTATTTAACGCTTTTCAACATTTCTCATGAGCAAACAAAATTCACCAATGCACACCCACAAACTCAATTCAGCCAGTACAAGCCTTGTTAAGGAAGTAAACGAGCAATGAAGCAGAAACCAGAAGCAGATAGGAGAAAATATAAGTAAGTCTTCCCAGATGATATGCTTTTAATGAAAAAAAAACGACACAAACAATAAATTATGAGCACATACGCAAATGAATATCACAATAGCTATGAAAGCAGCGCAACAGACCATTAAATTTAAATTGCAGTGCATTCCACGAAAAAAATGGACAAAGCGTGCTTTTAGGCGCCACAACGCTGCATTTATGTGCATGTCTGTACATGCAACTTTAATGAAATGCACAGCTGCATGTCGAAAATCGCTGACATTTAACCATTGTTGCCCAACGCACATACACCATTCCACTCCCACACTCACACACTTGAACCGTTGAATGCATAATGAAGCAAAGAAAAAACTCGAAAACTTCCTTCAACAAAAAATCAAACACAAAACCGCTTTCATTAATGCACAAAAGCAAGTCAATTGAAATGAATTGCTGGCGCTTTCAATAAATCTTTAAACTTCAATAGCGTTGGGCAGCTGCCGCGCGCGCTGCACGCCAACTGCCGTAGCAATGAATTATGCAACAGGTGTAATAAAACTAAGTGCACACATTCATTGCTGAAGTGCAAGCGTTTAATATTTTAATTGCGAAAGCGCATGTAAATCGATTGCTATTAGTGCGCTTTAGTGCGCCTGAATGTAGGCTGCAAATAACTGGAATCAACATTTTTCGCATTCCATATGGTTGTTGCTTGACACGTGTTTGTTGTTCTAAATATATATATATCGATATGTAGCTTATATACTTAGTGTTGTTGCGCAGCTTGCTGTTTCATTAAACTAAAATGGCCAACGCAAGAGCGCAAACATGACTGCCGACCACATGTGACTGCGCGCTTCGGCGCTCGCAAAACAAAAAAGAAATTCATGCAAAATTTATATGCGTTGTAAAATTTATATGATTTTTCATATGTGTACTCACACACGGGCAAAAAAAACCAACAACTCCTATAAAAAGCAGCATATGCGCCCAAAAGTATGCTTCGCTTGTAAGTGCAGGCAGACACATATTTATTCATATTTTTTATATTTTATCAAACATTTCGTTGTTTTGGTGTTGGGCGCTGTCACGAATGCACAGCATAATTTTTTTGACCACACGGCCGCTATTTGCGCGCCATAAAGTATGCAAACACGGTGGAATGCTGTGCGATTTTACAACTCGACGCCCACATTCATACAAATTTAATGGTATGAATATGTGCAAAAGCATATATGTGTGTTTGTGTGCGTTTTTAATTTACGCGCGGCAATTAATCGTGAAATATCGCACAAGTGTTGCCTTCAGCGTTGCCATTTTTGCGTGTGCTGTTGATGATGATGAATTTTTATGTAAATATAAATAATTATTTTATTGTCAATAAAAAAAATTTATATTTTCATTGCGCGCACGTTCTTTATTGTTTTATATAGAAACAACAGCTTGACTTTTTCCATTAAGTTTATGCCTTTTTATGTGTGTGTACATATTTATTTGTGCTTGGACACGCTTTTTAGGTCAGTTTTTCGAAGCTTTATGGGACATGCGTTTGTGTTTTTATATCAGTTTTTTGTAATTTTTTTTGTTGGTTTCGTGGGACCTTGCCCAACACTACTCAATATTGAGTAGTAACTTTTTCAAACTTTTGCAGGTTTTTAGATCGCTCTAAGCTAAGTGAAAAAATGTAGAATTTGCTGAGGCAGCTTTAAAAGCTTATCGCAAGCCTTAAAAAACGAAAACCTGGTGCCTCTTAAAATATGAATAACTGACTTTAATTGATGTTTGGTCACCTGGAAAAAGTCACAAACGATAGATTCATAAATATTAAAGACGTGGTTCGAGCAATGTTCCGAAAAAAATATCTTTGTTTTGAAATTATTGCGGCCCTAGTTAAATACATTTTCTTCATCCAAAACCAATGGTGTTGTTGTTGTGTATTTTACTGCATTCAAGGGCTATTTATATCATGTTTAATATTAATAAAACACTTAAAATATACCGGCATTCATACAAATTAATAAACATTATATACTAAAAGCACAAGTGCCTTCCGCACAATAAAGCCATAATTGAAGCTTCTGAACTCCTCCAACTCCTTAAGAGCTAATTTATTGCACAATCACACAGTACAAGGAAAGTATGCTAAATTCATTAATAATTGACTGCCGACTTCACTGTCAGTTGTACTGTAATCTAAGTGCAACAACAACGCCTCGCGCTTAATTACTTCTCACAGCAACAAGTGTAAATTATTCAAAGCGGCCTTTAAGGCGTACAAGCCTCTGCGCACACTAAAGCAACTTCCTAAACTGGCAAATTACAGTCACACTCATGATGTAAACAAACGGCAGAGCAAAGCAGGCAACAAGAATGGGACAGGCAATAAATATTAGCGCGAGTAGGTGGCAATACTGTGTATTCCACACACACACACACACACACACGCACACACACACAAAACAAATACGTGACGCGTGCTTTGTATGCGAATTGAAATTGTAACGCATCAAGTCGCTAATTGATTGCCAGCAAAGAGACAACTGAATTATTCATACACGAAAAAAACAACAAAGTTAAGAAAGCTGCTAAGCGTATATATGTATATATGGAAGTAACTGCGCTATTCACCGATGCTTAGTTCATGAAAGTGATAAGCTGCGAAATGTGAGAGTTGCCATGAGCTCAAGCGTTTACATATTGTTTGCCTTGCACGCTCTGACAGTTTAACAAATGCGGCTCATGCCAAATTTACCGCCTGATATGCAAAGCTGCTCAAGTATTTATTGCACAAAATAAACAAATGCAATTGTGTGTGTGTGTTTGTTTATTTTCACTCCTAAACCTCAACGAAAGCAAGCGAAAGTAGGAGAATGTAACATATTTTTAGGCGCAAAACAGTTCACATGCGTATGCGAAATAACAAACTTCAGATAGCTGACCCAAAAACCTAAACTTCGCTGTGGCAAGCAGGCACTAAATTATAAATGACGCTTGTCCAGCAGGTGCGCAACAGGGAGGGGGCGTACAGCTAACAGAAATTACAAGCAGCGCACGACCACAACTAATTCAACTAACTGTACTAATTAAGCTGTTAATGGTCAGGCGGCTAGATGTAAGCAACACAAGCAAGCAGATATTGGCCACATACTTACCTAACCCACCATATATTGGCAAATATTTAGACACAGGCACTGGCTTGGGTGAGTTCAAACTAAGACACAAAGCAAACAATTATTTAATATGATAGATCTCTCTTGAACTGCTCGCAATTTCATTAACTGACAGCAAGAGGTGTGGCCTTCGGTTGGCTTGCGTAAATATACAATTTGCAGTGTGTGCTTTGAGGTAAAACTTTTTTAATACTCCTTAACGAAATTGACACTTTGACAGCTCCGCTCAACTTGTTCGGTGTCGCAGGCGCAAAACAGTTGTGCGTTATTAGTAATAGGTCCATAAATGAAAATATGTGTTGCTTGCTTTTAGGCGCAAAAACAAAAACATACAAACTAATTGAGCAGAAAGTGGCACGGAAGACCAATGAAGGTCGTAAAAAGTTATGCTCTGCGCCGCTGAGCAGGTGCCGAAGCAGGAAAAAGTAAATATACTTAGGCTGATAGCGTACTTTGAGGCGTAAGGTTAAGTTACTTTGACAGTTGCCGCTTTTGCAAGGGATCTGCGTTAAATGATTTATAAGTTGCCTTAAACGTGAGGCGAACTTACTGCACAATGTGCTAAAAATAAGCAACAGATGCTAGGGAGAGAGTGCACTAAAAGGAAGGAAAAATTTTAAAGTATTTTTTAGCTGAAACACTTTGTTAAAAAATTTAAATTTTGAATATAGAAATTGTATAAATATGTGCCAGTAATAATAATAAATTGAATATTCTTAAAGAAGTTGCAACTATTCTATTTTTAACTGATTATTTAAAAAATTCTTCACAAAACTATGTTTCAACTTCTAAATCTCTTCAACTTTTATGGAAGAAAAATTGTTTTTGTTTTGTGCTTTGTTCACTTAACCCGTTATTTGCTGCCATTTGGCGGATAATAAATGTGGTCCCGCCGTCACAGTTCACAAAAGGAATATCGTTTTAAACTGGTGCAAATTTGTTGTCGCTTTTGTTATCACATCCGTATGCCGTGGAGAATAAAAGTGAGCTTCGTGAGCACAAAAGAGTTAAATTCCGCTTCTAACGGTAATGCATTATACTAAAAAAAATAGGCTCTATGGGAATTCGCTCAAGTGGGTCGAGATTTGTTACCGTGAAAAAGGGACATGATTTATGATGCATAATTTTGTCATAACCGTGACTTGCTAGAGGCTAGGTGGCGAAAAACACCGATGAAAAAGGCAATTGGATGTCATGTCATCTTTAGGTCCAGGAATGGCCTTTTGTGGTTTCATTTGTGATTTGTAATCTTATATAAAATAATCAATTGAATATAAACATTTGAAAAGTTTACGAAAATAATTAAGCACAGAAATATTTGGAATAATAATAATATTATATTTATAAATAATATTGCGGCTCTGTTATTTTTCCCGCTGATATTCAGCTGACTACCTGATTATCGCAACGAAAATGTAATATTGTTTTGAGATTAGAAAGGAAATTTGAGTTTCAAGGCGTACTTGGAAGGAGTCCGAAGTAAAGTAATAAAATATAGCTTTAAAACTAACTCGACAACTTTGCTGACATATTTTTGACACATAAAAACACAGCTGCTCTCTAAAACTCCCTACCAAAGGAGAAAAATTACCAACTTCTTTCAAGTGCATTTTTTAGTATAACTAACTGTATACTTACTGCATTTCTTCCATTGCCGAAACTTGCGGTAAAAGTAGCAGGAGAACAAAATGAAAATCACAGAAAGCACCACCAATGCGGTGACCACGCCAATCCACAAATAATTGATGACGGCATGCATGTCGGCATCGCCGAAGAAATCTTCCAAGAAGCTGCCGCCCACACTGCCGACACCGTTCTTCAGCTCGGCCAAATTCAGCACAGCACTCTTGGAGATCTGTTCGTTGGTGATGTGTTGGCCGGTCGCATCGACGCCAAAGGGTCGCAGCGCGTGCTGCTCCTCCTGCGGCACGTTGGCCCCGCTATGCGCGCTGGCGGAAGCAACAGTGTCGTAGGCCACATTGCCGATACGCTGAAGCAGCGTATTGAATGTGTGCAATTTATTGATGTGTTCGAGATCGTGATGCGATGGTATCTCGAAGGTGATTTGGTTGTGCGACAACTGCTCGCCGGAGTGCAACAGCCGGTCCACGACGCTGTCTGGCGTGACTGCCGCCAAATTAAGGAATGGCATGCCGGTGGTATCCACAGCAAATGCTGTCTCCGGTGCGTAGGTTGTGCTGTCATACAAATAATCCATTGTTGTTGTGTCTTCCATTTTGCAACTTTGAGTTATTCACTTTTTGGTTTAACAATTTTTATAAATTTTTTTCACCTCACACTTTTGTTGCAATAAATTCAAGACAATTCTAGATTTTTTTAATTCAAATTTTTGGATTCTTTAATCAATTCACAGAAGCTCACGTTTCAAATTTGCTTTGTTTATCATGCTCGCGTTTCAAAACACGTTTCTCTTCACTCTTGGCCAAATTACTCGTCAACAACGCGTCTTGTTTGCTACGTGTGTACGCGTTGCCCGTCCAAGTCGAACTGAATTCTGTGCTGCTGCATGCAACAGAAGTCACTTGCCACCAGAAAAGTCGCCAGCCAGCCGATTAGTAGGTAGCCATGCGGCCGTCAGTGGCGCTCAGTAAACAGCGTTAAGGGTATGTTACCGCCGGACGAGTTGCTAAAGGGAAATTCCATTTTTAGTTTCTCTCTCGCACTCACTCTCAGCCGCGCACCTCGCCCTTCACTCTTGCATGCAGTAGTGTTGCACTCATTGCTGCTTACCTGATCACAATTGGACTTAGCGCAGCCAGCAGTGCCAAACTAATTCTTAAAACGCGCTGCTGCAACCTTAAACCATGCACACACTAACACCCTTGAACCTACCAGATTGCTGTGGGTGTGTGTTTACGGTGCTGTTGAGTGGGTGTTAGTTTGCGAAAATAACTGCATAATGGTCAGAAGGAGTTATTGAAACGAGTGGCATAGTTTGTGTGCAAATGCGTAAGTAGTTCGGCGTATGTATGTATGTGAGTGTATGTTCCGTAGTTGGCGTTGCACTCGGCAGGATATGCTACTGACCCAATTTCAAAGCAACTGCAAACGAAGCAACGATGAAGCTCTATTGCCGTCGTGCTTTAGAGGTTTTGGGTGCTGAAGGATCATGAGTTTAAAATCTGGTAATTACTATTTGGCTTCCAACTCGATATTGGGCGCATTTAAAACATATTTTGTTGTTGCTCTAGCGTTTTCTGACTTTCAGAAATAAAATATTTTGAAACATAGGGTTCCTAATTTCGTAGTACTAAAGAAGAAAGCGACACGTTGCGCCTGTATATATAATTTTGTATACATACATACATATATTGGAACTAGCATCGATTCAAGAAGCAATTGAAGCGTTGGCACTTTCCAAAGATCATTTATTGAAGTTTCAAAGATTTTTTTAGCAATTGCAAAA
Organism: Bactrocera tryoni; assembly: GCF_016617805.1. Lineage (NCBI taxonomy): Eukaryota > Metazoa > Arthropoda > Insecta > Diptera > Tephritidae > Bactrocera > Bactrocera tryoni. The sequence goes on from NC_052503.1 coordinate 56,753,094, forward strand.
TATAAACTAATATATTTATTGAATTTTAGATCAAAAGGCAATAATATTTTAGTGGATCGAGTTAGTTTTTCGCATTCAGTCTCTCCTCTTAACTGAAAACAAACAAAATTTTATATCATTCATATTTCGAAACAATTTATTTTCTTAAAATATTAGCTGATTTTCTTTATATTCTGCAAACGAGTAAAAATTTATGAATTTAACCCAAAATTAGTTTAATTTAAGCCACTCTTTTTTCGCTAAATAGAAACGCAAGTTCACATCACGTCTTAAATTCCATAACTTATCAATACATGAAATATTAAAGCTGGCCTAAGTCTTAAATTCGTGGTGAAGACTACAGCAAATGCCGTTACGTTCTTATTTTTTGCGAAATGCAAATTTACATAACTCACTCCATTTGGATTGCAACAAAAATGCACAGACAGTACAATTATTCCGTGAGCCTTATTATTGCTACTCAGTGGTAAAATCTACTACATTTTCCGCGCTCACTCAAACTCGAATTAAATCAATATTAAGTGAGCTCAGAGAGTTATGCTTATGTTATGCTATACCACAACTGAGTTTCTCTTCAGCCAAATGGTATCCGGTGTGCAGTTTACACCACTCAAATTGAATTCTAACTCAAGAGTACGGAGAAAATTTCCCTTTTTATGTGCTCTTGGGTTTTATTTCGGGAGGCATTTTGAGAAGCAGTTGTTAATGTGAAAATTCTGCTCACGGATCAGGCACAAAGCAGTCCCTATCCTGCTTGCTAAGGGCAAAGGTGAACAAATGGATGTTGCGGCTGTTATTAATTTCTTTTTAAATTACGTGAATTTGAAAGTTATTGAAATAACAATTTTGAATTGCTAATTAGAACTTTGAAAATTAAAAAATTGTAAGTTTTAAGTCAAATTTGGAAAAATCTTTATTCAAAAGAATTCATTGATTTAACTGGAAAATTTGTTGTTTTTCGTTTTGTCTGTTGATGGTTTTGAAATACGAAAATGTTTAAAATATAATGCCGTTAGTTAAGTCTCAGTGTTCATATGTATCATGGTCTTTAATCGATGCACTTGCCTTTGCTCGTTATGCGCTTTTATGTGATTACATGTGCACACAGCTTTATATTTCCGACTTTTTATTGCAACACTTTGCTACTGAACGTCACTTATGTGCAACTTGCGCCGCAACAGAGACGAAGCTAGGGGCTTGACAGCCGGCCGTCAGTTAGTCAATCAGCGACACTGTAAAACACGCTTTTTGGCATGTCAGCATGTCACCATATGACATAGTAACATAATAAAATAGCTTGACAGCTGACTGCAACAACAATAAGAACAACGGTAGAGCAGAGTATAGCAATAACAATAGCCGCAGCAACAGCATGTCATGCAGCTACGCCAAACCACGCTTAACCTAGCCGCCTGGTTGCCCGTCTGTCCGGTAGACCGAACACTTCCAGCATTATGTGAAAATATGAAAAGTAGTGCTGGTTTTCAGAATACTCCCATAGCGCAGAAAATAAATATTTTATTATGAGCATTTTTACAAGCTTTATATGTACATAATTACATATACATGTACGTATGTATGTGTTTATATATACATATACATACATATATATAGTATACTTGTTTGTAAGTTTCCAAGTAGTTACAAGTACTCTTTGTTTTTTGTTGAAATCTTAAAGTTTTTGACAGAAATTTTCTCACCGAAAAGTGACACATAACGGCACCAACATACAACTCTGTACTTGCATTTGCTCCTATTATCCCTCGATATAATGCTTGTTGAAAAATAAAATTGGGTAATTTTTCCATAGAGGTAACAAAAGTTTTTATACGGTTATGTATGTGCGTATGTACATATACATACATATATAAATTATAAGGATGATGAGAGGAGCTGAAAAGCTGTCTGTCCGTCCGTCTACCAAACCATATCTTGAGTAAAGTTATGAGAATACTGCCACGCCCACATATCCCCATTAAACGAAAATCTACAATGTGTCATAACTAAGCACTGAATTGGGATATAAAAATGTGATGTGGCGTTAAAAATGTTGAAAAAATGAGCCCTGCTCTCTAAGAGCTTTAATGTAAGATAAAATATCCAAATTCGCCCAGGAGAAATCCCTTAAGCATCCCAACCGACGAAATCGAGTGAAATCTCTGCCCACTCTCAATCAATATCAATAAATAAATAAATAAATACTTAATACATAAATACATTTCGGTGAAAACCCATATCACGGAACCTGCTTGGAATCGGACTACAACCATGACTCTTTCTAATACAACACAATTTTAAATTCCATCTGTTCCTTTCACTTTACAATATACAAATTGGACCAAAACTATTAAAGTCCCCAGATACTGAACATGTAGATTAAGGTTCCAATTGCGAAAATAGTATCAAATATATCGGTCAATCTGTGAGATATATTAGAGAAATTCGGGGAGAATCCTTTTCTAGTAATTGTATGCTTGTGTGCCAAAAATTTGTTAAATCGGATCAATAATTTCTTTAGCTTATATACATACGTAACAGAAATATTTTCGAACTTCCAGCGGACGTTGTACCGCATATATACATATATGTATATGTATGTATATCGGCAAATGTGTGAGTTATTTTTAAAACATTTATGACATTTTTAGGCCGTAACACATGTCGGCCAACGGATCTGATTCGTCATAAGGGTGCCTGCAGAGTGGGCGATCAGAGCCGAGCGCAAAGCTGACGAAAGCAAGAAATAAGCTTCAAAACTGTGTCCGCACATTTTCATACAAACACCGCAGAGTAAACCCTGTCTAAAGCCGAAGACGAAGCTGATAAATGCGAGAATGCAATCTTACGAGGGCTGTCTGATAAATAACCGACCTCAACGTGAAGCTAGCGACACATCTGAAAAAAAAGTTTCTACTTCAAATTGTGCATATTATAATAGCTACACGCCAAAATTTCAGAAATTTATCTTGCGCAATTATCTGTTGACAGTCGTTTTTGTGAGTCTATTTCGGTGATTTCCCCAAAATGGAAAGATTGAATATCGAGCTGTAATTAAATTTTTATTTTTGAAAGGCAATACGCCTTCACAAATCAAAGATGAGTTGGACTCTGTGTATGGTGACTCTGCACCATCGTTTACCACCGTAAAATTTTGGGCAGCTGAATTTAAACGTGGTCGCAGGAGCTTGGAAGATGATCAACGTCCTGGGCGTCCAAAAACTGTAACCACTACTAGACGACCGCCGGATTAAAGTTAAGGACATAGCTGAGATTATGAAGATGTCAAAAGAACGTGTTTGTCACATATTAAACCAAGATTTAGGCATGAGAAAGCTGTCCGCGCGTTGGGTGCCGCGTTTGCTTACGCTAGACCACAAACGTGCGCGCATGAACATTTCCAGCGCTCTGTTGGCTCAGTTTAGAGGCAATAAGACCGAGTTTTGGAAAAGTGTGTGGAGTTACAAGGAGACTATGTAGAAAAAAAACAAAAAAAAAAAATTTGAAAAAGTCGCGTGTATCATGGTTAGGTCGGTTATTTATCAGACAGCCCTCGTAAAGCGTTTTTCGGCGCCGACTAGCATGTTGCATAGTTCGTTTGTATGTTGGCCTTATATTTTTCTTACTGAATTTCCCATGGCTGTGGTAGAATAATAATTATAATATTCGCTATTAATATTTTCAAGACAAAACTTATGAAGGTAGTTCCTTAAATCATCAGAATTTGTTAAATACTCGCTATCAATATACCCGAGGCCAAATTAATGCACACTAATTTCTCGTACTTTTTACGACGTATTTTTATCTTTTACGCACAAAAATTCATTAACTCATTTTATTTTCAACAAAATGACAATCGAACTAAATCCTTTGCGTTTAAAGGAAAATGTTGCGAATAAACAACAGAACAACCACTCTGTGGTACCTAAAATCGATCAGCTTCGCGCTCCGTTCGGCTTTGAGCGTTCACTCTGCAGGCAGCTTTAGAGTCTATGTTTAAGCGCTATCATCGTCAAATTGCTGCATAGGGAAGCTCCAAGCAACTTTGGCCAAAACAGCAGTGATCTAAGAATTAAGAATTTGACTTAAAATTTCCTTAACAAATTGTTATTATTACATGTACTGTGCAGCGTTGATTCAAAGCACGTCATCTTTCAAGCAAAATTTGTCAGTAAAGGCTCTTATCTGGAAATATTAAAAATTTCAATGCAATATGAGAACATTATATTAGACTTTTTTTCTTTAAGTTTGAGAACTAATTTCATTACATTTGAAACTAATTGTTACATGTCGATGTGATTTTAAGCTTAAATTAGGTGCCCTAATAAATTTACACACATACATTTATACGTATATACACATACATACATATGTATATGTATGTGAGAATGTGTGAGTTGTCAAAGGCAATTTTTTCAGTTCACTTTGAAAACATACTCACTCGGTTTATTGAGACAATTGTCCGGCAATTGATATCTCACTTTCCCTGGTATGCTTCCTTAAACGGAGTCCCTGACAGACAACACATGCCGACACACGTACTCATACTGCACACCATCAAACAAAAGCACATACACACCCACACGTTTGCGCATTTCTTGGAGTCTTTTGTTTTGAAAATGCCATTGTACGATGAAAAAAGGACCAAATGTGCGGGCATTGAAAAACAAATATCCACATACCTTCGCAAACACAGCCGTGTCGTGCACACGCACGCTGCTCTACGTACATATGTATATACGGACATAGTTAGATAAGGAGCGTACAATGCACGCGTGAGTGGAGAGACATTCTCTCTGTTTGTCTATTTTCTGTTTGTGGCATGTTGCGAAGCATTTGTGTTTTTGTTTTTGTTGTAGCGTTTTGTTAGTTTCAATGCAAATAAATACTTATACATACATGCATACATATAGTATATGTGAAGGTGGCATGCTTTCGTTGAAATTCTGCAGTTCGAATAAATAAATAAATCAATTACACAACTACTGCATTTTTGTGTTGCTGTAAAATTTACCAAAAGTATTTAAAAATCAAATATTTGCATTGAGCATGTGCAAATGCGGGCAGATGGGGTAACTCGAGTAGCTCGAGTGCAGACAATCAACATTTGTTTCGGTGAAATGGCCTACTGAAATAAATACTTTCCGATAATATTTCTCTCAAAGGAATTATTCACAATAAGGAAAATAGAAATGCGGTATAACTACAACAGAAAATTAAAAAAATAAAATATGTAATTGTTCAGAGGCATTTAGTAATACCAACCGTACATACATACATATGTACATGCTACATGCTTCTAGTTTTGTCCTATTTGAACACAAAAATGCTAAAGCTGCTTTCAAAATATTGACGTAGGAAGTATACTAGAGAACTAAGGACAGTCCTAATATCTTCAGATTCTTGTATTAACAGTAACTTGATAAGAAAGTGGATAGCTTTTTGAAATAATGTACTATATATTTTAAGTGTCAACAGATTGTAATGACTTTATAAAGGGTGATCCATTTCGAGGTTTCCTACTTTTTTAAATAAAAACACAGAAACTTCAAATCTAAGGGGAAATGTTTATTATCACTCGAAAGAACTTGGTGGACCATCGACCAGCCCAAAACATGAAATGAATCTGCTCACCAAAGTGCTCTCTCAATAAATCCATAGATTGATGCGATGTGTGGGAAGTCCCGCCGTCGGGTTGAAACCAAATGTCGCCGAGATCACGAGCTTCAATTTCAGGCATCAAATAGTCGGTTATCATGGCGCCATAACGATTTCCATTGACGGTTACGTTCACCCCGGCAACATTTTTGAAGAAATATGGACCGATGATTCCAACGTCCCACAAACCACTCCAAACTGTTGTTTTTTCTGGATGAAATGACAGCCCTTGAATCTTTTCAAGTTACTCTTCGTCTCAAATGCGGCAGTGTTGCTTGTTTCGATACTCTTGGAGCCAGAAATCGGCCTCATCGCTGATCAAAATTTGGCTCGAAATCGTCGGATCTTCTTGAAACTTTACAATAACCCATAGCTCGAAAGGATTTTGCTTGGGAAGGTCGAGCGGCTTCAGTTCTTACAAAAGCTGTATTTCGTACGTTTTCAATTCAAGATTTCGATGTAAAATGCGCCAAGTCGTTCCATACGACAGTCCGAGTTGCTGCGATCGGGAGAGAATCGACTCTCTACGGTCATGGTGTACACTCTCACACACGTCGTCACAGCTACGGCTGCTATATTTTCTTTTCTGCATGCTGGACGTGGTCGAATATTGCCCATAATTAATGCTGGGTCTCAAGATGGGTGATGGTGTTGCGAATAGTACGCAAGAACAACAAGGCCGATTATGTTGAGCATAAGTTGAGCGAAGCGCGCGAAAAACGTTCTATACAGATCGTGAATTTTCGTAATAAAGTGGAAGAATTTGTAAACGTAGGCGTAGGTATTTCCATGATGAAATGCCAAACCACATTGAATACATGACACGTATCACGCGTGATTTGTCAAAAAGAGGATATTGAAAAAAGTACCTCTACTTGGATCACCCGTTGTATTACATTCATATTAAAGGCAGATACAAATTCTTATATTATGATTATGATATATAGATATAAATATTACCCGATGTGTGATTTTGCTTGATATTGAATCCCATAGTGATTCAACCCCTGCCGACTCACAAATCTGTATGTTTCTGTATCTGGGGAAGCTCACTTAGGTACCTTATTATACATAAATATGATCAAAGTCCGCCGCAAATTTTGGATTCTTCCGACACTAACTTTTTGAAAACTTATTTAAACTATGTATATACATACCTCAATGGCAGTATGAAAATCTTTGTAAGTATAAAAATTACTTAAATAACTAGCTTTGTCTTGCAAGACATAACAATTTGCAGTTTAGTTTGACAGTGGCCTTAATAACCAAGCTGTTCCTAATGATATATACAGTTAAGTATGCACGTATGTACATACATATGTATGTATGTATGTTTTCACATTCGCTGTCAAGTCTGAATTTCTCCTCTCCACATGGTGTTTGCATGCAACATAATGATGTATATGTCGTTGTTGTTACAGTTATACTAAATAAAAACAAAAACACTCACAAAAGTAGTTTTCTTATAAAATATTATTACGGCTGTTTCTTTTTGCTTTGCTTTGTTTTTCCTGCATTGCCTAATGTAGCGTGCCATACTAGATTACTAAGCCAAGTTGTAAAGAAACGAAGGGGAAAATTGCACGAACAAGCATTCAGAGCATAAGCATTCCATTTTCGCCCTATTTCCTAAAAAAGTAAAGAGAACAGTGTAGCAAAGCGGTTAAGTTAATTTTTCTTTGCGCAAGAACCATATTTTTAACCTTGCATCAGACTTCATGCAAAATTTGACTATATAAGTCATAAGGTGATATTTTAATGTCTGATATTGCTCTAGTGAACCGATTTGGAAATTTTCTTCAGATCTTCTTCTTTTGGACAATAATCCATAACAATTTCGTGATATACTTATAAAAAAGTTTCTCATACAGGAATGTAATTTTGATCGTTCAGTTTGCATCTGTATGTTATTTGTAGTTGTGTGCTATAGTGAGCCGTTATCGGTGGTTTCCTGCCTAGGGAGAAAATGCGGTTAGAAAAATTTCAGAGCAATATTTCAAAAACTTAGGAACTAGTTCGCTTATACACAGACAGACGGACATGGCTAAATTGACTCAGCTCGTCACGCTAATCATTTCAATATAAGAATATTAATAGGGTGTTCGACTTTTCCTTCTGGATATTAAAAACTTAGTGGCGAGCTAAATATACCTGGTTCAGGCTATATCGTCAGCAGTACTGTTCTAGCCTGCCTTAAAATCGAGGAACCTTATCGGCAAGGCCTGATACTGCTGAATGCGTAGTCTATAGGACAAAGTCGTCCTAGGGATCATAGAGGTGGACCTGGCCCTATCGGACCTTGCCAGCAATGAAGGCGAATCGTCAATTGGGGAACTTATATTCAGTTAGGAACGGCTGTTCGAGGAGGATTGGGCCACAAATGAGCACAGCTCCGAACTTGCGCTGTTAGAGAAGAATTTAAAGAATGAAACTTATTGCTTCGTCTGGAACAAGACCAGGAATAGTCGCTGAGCAGTTATGGAATTTCTGGATTTAGTACGAAAAGTCATAAGAATGAGAGCTTGTTTGTTGGTACGGTACGAACTAAAAATTTTTCTTTTGACTAATTTCAGCGACGGTGACATCGGTACCGCCAAAGTAGAAGGCGAAGAAGGAGGTTTCTGGCTAATCTTGGCCTATATGCCGCAAAAGGATCGAATGGAACCACCTCCCATGGTGCGGAATACAATTTGGGGAAACTCGGATGAAAACCAGAGCAGTGATTTATTTTATTTTAGATGAAGATCTTCGTATATGCAACAGGGTAACTCACCCACATTTGTAACAGCAATAAGGGAGAAAGTCCTAGAGCTAACCTATGCTCAAATGCAATGGCACCTCTGATCTCAGACTGGAGGGTTCTAGAGAACCATTCATACTCTGATTGCAGGTGCAACGCGTCCAGCTTCGACGCGTCACGCCCGTGTAAGAAGATTTATAGAAATTTCAGAAAAGCTAACTGGGACCTATATTGCAGGAAGCTTCGACTAGCCCTCCCTAATATGCTAGAGAAGAACTCCGAACACTTTCTAGACGCGGTGGATAATTTCGTTGAAATCGTCAGCACTGCTTGTAAAACATCACTATAGAACTGCTGTCCAAGTTCTTCAGTTAGCGGAAGCCACCTCTTTGGTGGACATTGAAACTGTCGGAAATATTAGTTTCGTGTAAACGACTCTTTGACAAGGCCTGGAAAAATGGGGCTCAAAGCGATTAGCTCCTTATAATGTCGGATTCATAATCTACAAGTCGAAAATAAGAAAGGCCATAAGGTTTTCATAGAAAGCCTTCTGCGTAAAAGCTGTCATGAATCTTTAATCCCATACTCTAGGGACACTTAAAGAATGGGGACGGTAGCTGGATTTTAACCAGGACATTCTTAAGCTGCACATGGACGCTGACTTTCTGAGCAATCCTTCTTCTGGAATCGCACTCATCGGAGTCTGCGAATCCTTTTCGAGCCTTTTGAATGAACGGTGTCTGATATGACGATTAACTCATTTAAACCTTTCAAGTCCTAACTGCAACGAACGCTCCCGTGCAATTGACGGGTACTCATATATGCGAACTGCATTGTATTGGAATATATTTCTGGGGCTTAGGGACAGGTTAGGGTTGCGCTCATTCGAAAAGTCGGTAAGAAATCCTATCTGTCGGTCAAAGATTTTAGACCCATTCATCTTTCATCGTTCTCATTGAAGACGTTAGAGACTTATTGACTTACACTTAAGTATTCCAAGTGTTCGACTTTCAAGGTCACAGTAGGCCTATTGCATAGGTATACTGCCTTGTACACTTTGTATTCTTGCTCGAGAGGAGCATAAAGACAGTTTGAGATAGGGACCTATGTATCTCGATATCGAGAGAGCATTCAACAATACCGGAAGCGGTCATTAGAGCTTTAAATATTTTTGTGATAGAATCTAACCTTAAGTATCTTATTTTCAAACTTCTCTTCCACAGAATTAATGTGGCAGAGTAGGGCAGTGCGCGGGCACAACGGAATGTAAGCAGGCGCATCCCACAAGGGGGAGTTCTCACGACCCTTCTGGGGATCATTGTTGTTAATTATCTTCTAGAAAAACTTGAAGAAGTCGGTTGTCGGATGATTGATGAATACTATGTTTGAGCAAACTCAGGGGACCTTAGCATCGTACGCAACTGGGCTGCTGAAAATGACCTCTCCATAAAACCTAGTAAGACCAAACTGGTTTTATTTACTACGAAATAAGAACTCCCGGAAGCGCATGTACCACTGATCTATCTAAACTCCTTATCTCTAGCATTAAGATACTTAAAGATTAGACTGGCTTAGATGCCTGGCCACAGCAATATTGCAGAAAAGGCTGATGCGCTTGCTAGGACACGTTCTTCAGTCTCAATAACTGCTGAGTGGAAACGGGTAAGAGCTCCGTTGGCTTCTTGTAGTTTGCTACTGGACTCCTGGGCCACAGACCAGCTCTGCAAGCGCTTTCGTTTCGTTCATTCAATCTTATTTAATTAGTTGGATTAGCTATGTTATATTGGTAAAGAGGATTTCAAGAATTAAGCTACTGGCTAGAAGAAGCAGCCAGACAGAGTGGTTGGAATTCCCACGGTTGAATTCACTAAAACTAAAAGCCTTGAGGCTTCGTAGGAACTTTACAGTTGTGGTGCTTTGACTCGAAGTACGCCAGTCGATGTTATCAAGGAATGACATCTTATTGCTCCTGGAGTGCTACATTGAGAGACATCCGGAGGTATTCCGTTATCGTTCTGAAATTTGAGAACTTTGTTGCGACTCTGTACTTTGGCAATAATCGCGGGCTAATGCGGAGCAAAGTAGCACAGGCTGAGATGTGATTTATCATAAGTTGCATCTCTGATAAAGCGAACGGTAGAAACTGGGATCACATTGCGTCCGCCAACAATTACGTCCATAGGAATGGATATTGTGGTCAAGATGTTATCGGTAAATTTTGTGGAGTTAAAGTTAACAAAGGTGCAGTTATTCGCAGAAATCAAGAGGTTTCTCGATCAGTATTGGCAAATGGTCTGATGCGTGAGTATGCATAGTTCACCAAATTATACTATCACTAACAATGGTAATAACAATGCAGCTATTACATGTTCCCATAATTCTGGTGAGTGTTTCGTCGTTCATTGTACAAAATATCGAAATGTGCGATCGTTTAACCGGCGGGAAAGCCAAAGATCGTGATCGTGATACGAGTTACAGACGCGTAGTACAAAACGGCATCATCACGATACAGCGAACCTATGTTCGGGAGGTATCAATGTGGCTGGGGGGATGTATGTATATATTATATTAGAGCTTAAAACCACTTGACCGAAAGCTCGTCCTGGCATTACACAACTCAGAACATCTGAAGGGTTGTTTAACTTGGTTTCTTAAACCGCAGTTATCTTTACGCCCTCCCGACTCATAAATGGAACTATCTCCTCAATCTTACTCTGGAGTCCGTTGTAGATAAAATGTAGTTGAGCTCCTTGAGACCATAGAGATCTTTTGTTGCCGATTGGACTGGGAGACGACGCAGAGCGCGAACCAGGTGCAATTAGCACAGCTGTGCTAAGTGTTGAAGTTGCGCTTTGGCAGCATGGGGCCACATAACGTGTGGTCCTAACCCTATAAGTGTTAAAGCATGAGTAGGTCTTAAGACGGCTCAAATCATTGCATGTGTTTCACGAAAACCGAGGTTGACTCTCGATAAAACCTTTGGGCGAATCAGAAGGCGTTGCCCTAATGATGACAACCTTAACCTAAAACATACCGATCCGATTGTTACATAATCCGGGTTATTAGAACCGGCTGATGTAGGAACTTATATGGGATGCATCCTTTGGGACGGCTGTTCAGGAAAAGAGTAATCGATGGGTTTTCTAGTATTATTGTTATTACCAACATTTAGGTAAAGCTTTATTGTATTAATACATTCATACATATGTATGTATATGTTTATAAAGAAACTTCGCCTGTAAAAACATAAAATCTGTTCTCGCTCAAAACGACCTTGCTGTAGGTCGCCCACTGTAAAAAATATGCAATTAAGCTTTTAGTAAAGCGCAGAGTCAATTTGAAATTCTTTATCCTCTTTAATTTTTCCTTTCAACTTGGTAGTTCCAAAACTCAATAAAACCAAATAATTTGCTCATAGAGAAATTTCGCCAATAAATTTTGTTCACAAATGATGGCCGCGCTGCAATTAAGAATTTCCACAATTTCTTCTTTTTTAATCAACAACAAAATGTTAATGGCAACCTTTCTATGCTACGCCCACTCCACTCCAATTCAGGCGCCTCCACGAGCTCCAAACTGCCGCAAATAACCCAGTTTTTGTTTCACTTTCTCCGCCGCCCAGCACTCAGCGTGTGCTCAATCTTTGAGTGGTATCTTCGTGCGGTCGGCAACAGCGGTTGGTCCAAAATTGAGTTTGCTTACTGCCGCCGGACCTGATGCCGCTGCTGCTACCTCCCGAATAGCTGCTGTTAATCTAATTTATTCAATATAATTACGAACTTGGCGACTTTTGAAATTCTCGCGTTAATTACTTGAATTGCCCTATAAAGGAACTGAAAGCCACGAACTAGCAGCGAATGTTTCTTGGTTGGTTAAAGTGGGCAGCCTAGTTGAAAGTGCCTTGAAGAAAAATGAGGAGGCGGTTACTGTTGTAGTAGCAAGACTTTGATTGCAGCCCAACTTAACTGTATTCAGCCGTTGCCGCATGGGCTGTGAGGACTGTTGCCAAACGAGGGAGCGGACAAGAAAAATCGAATTTTTCTTCATAATTCCGGATTTAATTATTACATTGTCATCAAATTGCGAAACACTTTAACTTTTAAGAGCGAATCCTAAAGCATAAGGTTTGCTAGAGTAACGGAAATCATTATGTAGCATTTGGGAGTTGGAGTAATTCGCACAACTAATTTCTCAAATTTTTATAATAGAACTATAGCATATCCACTATTATATAATACGTTCATATAATTTTACTAAAATATCTTACATATTGACCGATATATTGGGTAGTCGAAAAAGTCTTTTCGTATTTTGTCAATAGATGCCGTTGCACTCGTATATTTCCAGTGTTACCTATCACATTATATCATACTATATAATATTGGAAAGGTAAGATTTTAAGTTTCATTTAACCAGAAAAAAAAAATAATTCGGGGAAGTTGAAAAAAGTTACAGCTGTTCGAAAATGAGTGAAAATCATAAAGAAATTCGCTATATTTTAAAATTTTTGTATAAAAAAGGGAAGAACGCCACGCACGCCTTCAATGAAATTTGTGAAGTTTACGGAGACGATACTGTATCAGTTCGTGTAGCACAAAAATGGTTCGCTCGCTTCAGTTCTGGAAATTTCGAAATTTCTATTTACACTGATGAAAGTTTTACGCTGATGGTATAATGGGAATGTTAGGGTAATGTCATCTTCCCAATTTAGTTAAAATTGGTTGAGTAGGTTCCGAGGTATAAGTATCAGTGCAAGTGTCGTACTAGGTGCAAGTTTGGCTGATATAGCTTGAATGGCTAAGAAGATATACATATGTATGTATTAAAGACTCCCTATTAGAAGGCGGGCAAGGCCGATGTTTTAAAGAGCTTTAGCTCAGTGGTGCTCTTTATTAATTCGGTTCGTTATACCAAGTTACAGTTGCTTAAATAAACGATTGAACTCATTTACAGTACCGAAGAACATAAGTACTAAGTTTCATCAAGACATCTTAGTTACTTTACTACTTGAGGTACAGCTTGCAGGAATAGACGGACGGACGGACAGTCATTCAGATTTCAACTCATCTGCCATCCTGACCATTTATAAATAGATAACCTCATATTTGTTTCAATTAGTTTTGGTTGATATAAACAACCGTTAGGTGTACAAAACTGTTATACCCTCTAGCCACATGTTGCAAGAGTGTAATAAATGTTGTTCTGCTGTGTAGTGGGACACTGCTATCCAGCATTTATTCATATAATCTCAATACTGCAGATAATTTGGACGACCTAAGCCCTAATTACAAATTCAACAAGTTTTGTGTTCTGTAACCAAAAAGTTTCTTACTCAATCATCCCCCCTAACATTTCGATTCTTAGACGCTAAGACTGATCACTGTCGGGCCCACGAAGTACATATTTGGAAATTTTAAACCGTCATGATATAAGAATGAAGGAGGAGTTCGAAGTATACTTCTAATAAATTCATCTGGGAGTTTTCGGTTAAAATTTCATAATCATAGATATAACAAAACTTCTAACTCAATCACTCCTAGTCGTATGTCTCTAACTTAGATTGAAAGTATACAGTGTTTCACTTCTATTCTATCGCAGTAAACTATATATCGGAATCTTCATTCAGAATTATCTACCCAAGATAATCTTAGCTTAGGTTTTGTTAAAACTCAGTATCAATAGTATTTAAGTTTAATTTGAAGCGGAATTTGTTGCCAATCCCCAAGCATACGTCCAACTTGGAAGTAAAACATATAAAATTAGTGTAAAATTAGTAAATGGCCTGATTTCAAAGGACATTGCATAACTAATTTTATAAACTACTAAAGACTTCGCAATAAACTCTCCATATTTACACAGTTAAACATTTAATATCAATAATACGTAGCCACACGATTTTCCGCCAAGATCTGCAAAGTTTCTTTGGTCGACATTTATGTATGTGTGTATACTTGCGTCTCTCATTCCAGCTGATTAGCGCCATTAGTTTTATAAATTGGCAAGTAGAGGCAGCTGATGGTGTCGGAATGCGAGCCGACTTGTCTAAAAGTTACTAATCGTAATGAAGCAGATGAAAATGAAGATGAGAGCGATTATGCGGATAATGACAGCCAAAAGGCGTGTAGCCATGAGCGCCGAAACTCTATAAAGTCGGATGTTAAGGCTGTATATAACTACAAAATATATATGTATATATGTAAGGCAAACGACTGCGAAATGTACGGTTGAAAGCTGTATCGCTCCTTCGGTCTGCAAACCACGTCATGCTGCGCGACTACGTTTTGGAATTTGTATTGTGGCAATTTGCGGCGAAACTTGTAGCTTTCTCGCCTGTGGCTGGCTTGCGTCAACTGCCAACGTCAGCACTGGCAATTATGTGGTAAAATATGATGGTTTGCCTTTTGGCGCGATGCCAAGTGCCGCACATTGCTTGGCAGGACCACGACTGGCATGAAATTTTAATCCAAATGTTCACGCGCGTGGCGCTTTAACGCAATAAAGCAAATTTTAATGCTTATTTTTAATTATAATCTTTGATTTGCCATGGACTTTAGCGGGAATTTGCAGCAAGTCCAAGTGCTTAGCTTCCGCTACTTCGACTTACTTCTTCTCGTGACCTAATAAACAGTTTCAACAGTTCAACTTGAATTATAGTCATTTGAAAAGAGTTTGAGAAAGGGTCGTTGAAAGGAATATGCAGTACCAAATATTTTTGTTGTTGCTGTAGCATAACTTAACGCCGCGAGACCGCTGTCTGCCACTGTATACTTTCGCTCATTTTGCTTTTGGCAAACATTTTTTCCTTAGCATACTTTCCACTTAATGGCAGTGCAACACTTGTTGTTATTGCAACATCACGCAGCACTCACTTGCTACTGTAAGTTGCAAGGACTTCCTCAAAACTTCTTGAGTTGCTGGAGAAAGTTTTAATACTTCTCTAATACCTAAATAAGCGGGTGTGTGTGCGGTTAGTTCCAAGTGGATATATAGTGGGGCAGTTATTGGGTACGAAGTTCTTCCCTACCAGCAATTGCTCAATTTTATTTTGTAACGATAACGCACACCAAACTATTTGTATATTTTTTTATTGCTTTCCCTACTTACTTTCTACGATTGCGCGTCACCCATAAAGTGCTAAAGGAAACTGATTACGGAGCACCTACATAAGTATTTTTACATAAAATCAAACCAAAATCTTAGTCATTCAGTCTACTTTGGGTTTCCAATTTTCTGATTTTTTGAAAAGAAGGCGTCTAATATAGTTTGCGCTTCGTTAAAGGTTCCCAATTCATTCATAACACCCCGTCTTTCTTTGAAATCTTGTCAAATTTGGAACAATTTGTGGAAAGAATGTTTTTCACGCGCTTTCCCAAGCGATATTGCTTCGTTGTAAGAGCTCTTAAAAAGTTCCAAGAAAATCCGACGTTTTCGAACCAAATTTTGTTCAGCCACCAGGCCCATATTGACTTTATCATGTAGGGATATGTAAAGTCTAAAGATTCAGGCCTTTGAGCGAAACATCGTGTCATTCGCCAGTAACCGCCGA
The DNA here is from genome assembly GCF_016617805.1 of Bactrocera tryoni. Taxonomy (NCBI): domain Eukaryota; kingdom Metazoa; phylum Arthropoda; class Insecta; order Diptera; family Tephritidae; genus Bactrocera; species Bactrocera tryoni. Next base: position 56,769,035 of record NC_052503.1, read on the forward strand.
AATACTCGAACGAGTCATCGAAAATTGATCTCAACGGATGGACCCTCTGAGACGTACCCACGGCCGCCAATTGAAAGAGATAATTTTCAAAAAATAAACGCCGAAGAATGTTTGTTGATTGGTAACAAACATTCCACATTAAGGGAACCTCAAAATGGCTTACCCTTTATTTGGCATATACATAAGTATATATAAATGATCAAAATGACAAAACGAGTTGAAATCGGAGTGGCTGTCTGTCTGTCCGTCCGAACAAGCGATAACTTGAGGAAAAATTTAGATATCTTAATGAAACTTGGTGCTTACTAACTACTGAATTAAAGTATAAACCTATAATTTGGTACAAAAAGATTGCAGTAGCATCTGCAGATGTGGGATCAAACTTTTATAAAATGTTTAATGCACTTATCTCCAAAGCCACAACAGCCAAAGCCAGTAAATTTTACTCCCGAGATGGTATGAGAGGGAGCCGGTTTCAAAATAGGATAATGAGTGTGACACCGCCCACTTTTACCAATTTCAACCAAATTTGGGTATATACAGTATTATCTTGACATTTCCTTATCACAGAGTGAAAATGGAACTGGAATGGATAATCGGTTAAGAACCACACCTACTTTTCATATAACATAATCTTAAATTCCATCTGATTCATTCACTTTATAATGAAGAAATCAAAATTAAAAATTGTTCAAATCGGACTATAACTAGTCCCCAGATACCGGAAATGTGGAGATTTAAAATTGAAATTAGGAGAGAATTTTTTTTATAATAGTATGTACGAATGTCAAAAATTGGCTGAGTAGGAATCATACCTCCTTTAGTCCCATATACATACCTAACACAAAAATTTTCAATCTTTGGGCTGACTTTGTACCCCATATATCAGCCAAAATCGGGTGAAATCTTGTCCTAGCCCCCATACAACTAATATCAGGATATTCAAATATCCGGTTGACCTTACACCTTATAAAGAGTGAAACATTTCGAGGTTCCCTAACACCCTTTACAGGGTATATTAAGTTTGCCACGAAGTTTGTAACAAGGAAGCGTCGGGACCCTACATATAAAGTATATATTTAATTGATCAGTATGTTGAGCTGAGTCGATTAGCATGTCTGTCTGTCTATCCATTTGTCTGTATATAAGTATGTATACGAACTAGTCCCTCAGTTTTTGAGATCTCGTTTTAAAATTTTGCAAACGTCATTTTCTCTTCAAGGAACTGCACATTTGTCGGAACTGCCGATATCGGACCTCTATAACATATAGCTGCTATACAAACTGAACGATCGGAATCAAGTTCTTGTATGGAAAACTTTCACATTTGACAATGTATCTCCCCAAAAGTTGGCACCGGTTATTTTCTAAGATAATAATGTAATATACGAAGAAATTGTTCAGATCACATTACTATAGCATATAGCTGCCATACAAATTGAACGATCGGAGTCAAATGCTTGCATTGGAGACTTTTTCAGTTAACGAGATATGTAGATTCTGCAAATTCGGATGAAAACCATGGCCGGTTACGTCTTTAGATTCACTTAAACATATACATAGTTACTAAAAGAAATGCATCTGTGAAGGGTATATTAGCTCGATGCAGCCGAAATTAACGTATCTTCTTGTTTTTTTATTAAATTAACTCTGTTAAGTTCCCGGATTACGCGTTATAGAAGATGGTGTAATATGGATATTACTGTTTTCTGCGATCCATTTTTACTACCCTTCTCTTAAAACTTTAGCTTCTAGGTATCTTATAAATCTAGATTCAATCTTTTTTCGGTACGTATTCTATGTTGGACCGTTATATCATCAAATTGAAATTGACCGCTGTTATTTCGAGTTTTCAAATACTCTCTAGTACAAGAGTGAGATTCTTGATCCTTATTGTTTTCAGACTTATAAGAAAGTATCTGCAGTAAAATGTATTATACGGGGAAGTTTGCTCTTTTGAAATGATCTAACCTCAGAAAACGAAGGAATTAATTTACGCTCTATTGCAACACCTGTAGGGACACGAATCTTGCATAGAGCCGTCCAGTATTGAATTATAGTTAAAAAATTGCCACCAAAACGAACCATGTGAAGAAGTCGGACCTGCAGTCCGTACACAAATGAGAAAATAATAACGTTAACTCAATCGTCGCTTAGAACTATTTATTCGAATGTGCTACAAGAGGACTTGAAACTTTATGAATGAAATTTCTCTACAAACTGCTTCAAATTGAAATGACGCCCCAGCAACATGCCCACCTTCCCTTTTCGACTTTGTAATTAACACTGTAAAGTTGCCAAGCGACACGGAGCTTTTGGGCGGCTTGTGGAAAGAGACGTTGCAACGAGTTTTAGCTCCCACATATACATATGTATGTAAGTAAGTATATAGTTATGGAAGTAAAAATTAAAAGCCCGAAACATTCAAGGTATTTAAAATATGAAACATATAAATGTGATATTTTCACCATATTAACGGTGCATTGAATTGATTAAATTTATAATATTTGAAGTGTATTTTCGCCACTAGCGAAGTGGATAAACCACCGAAGCCACACAACTGCCGAAAGGCCCATTTTTGCTATTGATTGTGAGTACTTGTGTAAATAACTGTATGTTAAGTACCTTTGTATATACATATGTACACATATGTAACTGTGTGTGCGTTTTGTGCTGTAACTGTATATGAGTAATTGTGGCGGTTACATCGCAACCTGAACGCGAGAGATTTAATAACAAATAACTTTCCCAACAACAACAAATGCTATGCAACAAATTATGACTGAGTTTGATAAAATTTGTCATTGGCACATGCCGCCAACGGCCACAACCATTAATTACATACAAATGTACGTCCAGCCAACGACACGGACACGCTTACATACAAATGTGTATACATATTTAGGCTTTATGTATGGGCTTCTCTGCTTGCCAGTATGTGTGCTCGGTGACAGTTTTTGATGTGCGGGAAACCACAAAACTGTTTCGCTGTTTGGTGTCTCCTTACCAATATATCAGCTGTGCTTAATGTTGTAATTCATTTTCAGTTATCGTTTCTGGTTAATATCATCGTCCTGATTATTAGCGTTTGCTTCACTCGATAAAAATGTTGCCTCTTTATATGGCATCTTTGTACGCATTTTCCATTACGCCCTGCAATAATGTTCCATTTTTTAAATGATAAAAAAAAGCAAAAAAAAATTGGACCCTATTATAAATCAGCTGTTAGTACATACAATACAATAAGCTCTTTAAACTGTAATTTAGGATAATGATGAAACTAGGCTTGTGATTTAACACAATTTTTTACCTCTGAGTCTGAGTAAGAATTCAGAACGTCTTCTACGAATCCTTTCACCCTGAGTAGGGAATATACTTAGTTCAAAAACAAACATCTTTATTTCATTCTCTGATGATATGCAAAACCAGGGCAGCATAAATGCAACATTTTTGTAAGAAAAGAAAATGGACTTTAATGGAACAACTCCGACATATTCAATGTAAGGATGTAAGAATCTTGGAGCGAGAGTCTCATTTTATAAATTCAGTGTTCAATTGCAAGCTCGCCATGAGAGGTTTTTCATAAATGCTGAAACGCGCCAAACGCAGGAACAGCCCTATGTAGAATCCGCTGAGGTCTTATAAAGCACTACAGGGTCCGGCACTAACTTCAGACCGTTCGCGCAGCTGTCGCACTGGAATCAGCTGTTTATAAATTTGCTGGATGACAGTTCGGAGTCTTGTTCACAAGTGTACAAAAGCTTTTGCCAAAAGTGAACGCAAAAAAAAAGTGATCAGCGATGGAATTCAAACGTAATAGTGTGATTGCTTTATATTTAGGTGGAAAATCACAGCCAGCAATTGTTCGTGAGCTCAAACACCTTAATGTGAATAAAGTTTTTGTTTATCGCACCATCACTCGTTAAAATGATACTGATAGCATCGCAAAACGCCATGGAGGTGGTCATCAAAAGACTGCAACGTCACGTGGGATGGTTCGGAAAGTGAAGTAGCGACTTGAGCGAAATCCACGACGAAGTGCCAATCAAATGGCTAAAGAACTGAGAATATCCGACCGCAGCATCCGACGCATATTGAAAAAATGAGCTCAAAGTCAAGCCTTACAAGTTCCAAAAGGCCCATCATCTCACACCGACGCAGCAACAAGTAAGATTTGAGAGAGCGAAGCAGTTCCTTAGCTTGGCCGAAAGCGGTCAAATTCCGAACATTGTGTTTTCTGACGAAAAAATATTTTCCAATTGAGCAATTCGTAAACTCTCAAAACGATAGGGTTTACTTGACCGACCGTTCATACGAGAATCTAACTCATCGGTTGGCCACCCGGAGGCAGCACCCGTCACAAATAACGGTTTGGCCCGCTATCACCGCAGATGAGCGCTCTCCAATTGTTTTCATTGAGCCTGGCGTCAATGTAAATGCGACATATTATCGGGAAAGTGTTCTGGAGGCTGCTTTGAAGCCGTGCGTAAACAAGCATTTCGGTCGCAAACCATGGACGTTTCAACAAGACTCAGCACCGTCTCACAAAGCGCGAGTGAATCAAGAATGGCTGAAAAACAACGTTCCGAACTTCATTACGACCACACAATGGCTCTCGAATGCACCAAATGCGAATCCAATGGATTTTTCTCTCTGAGTCATTTTAGAGAGCAAGGTCCGAAGAAAAAAATACACCAGTCTCGAGATGCTGAAGAAAGCCATTGTCCAGGAGTGAGCCAAAATACCGGCACGCCACATTGCGATTCGTTTTTTGACCGTCTCAAGGCCATAGTTAAGGCAAAAGGCGATCATATCGAAGTAAGTAAGTAAGAAAAGTGAATTGGTCCTGAATTTATGGTTATTTTCACACATTTTATAATTTAAAATAAATAAAAATAATTTTCCAAACGAATTTATGGTTTTTTTAATTGGACCGGACCCTGTATTTGAGCATATGTATCTGTCATCTAAGGTATATTAACACTGAATATATCTTTGCTTTGCTCTTTTGTATGTAAAGTCTCCCCCCAACGGCCACGTAAAAACCTGTCCCCAGCGATAGTGTATAAGCAGTTATAATCATGTTTGTGCTCGCTTATCCTTAATTGAATTAAGACGAATAGTCCTCTGATTTTCTACGACAAAATATAAGCGTAGAATCTATGATTCCTGAGTTCATTTCCTCTAAAATGTGCTCAGCAAAATACCTACCAGCGCATGCCCAACAGCTGTCAATAAGCGCATTTGCTACCCACTAATAGCACTTAATTCAATAAATGCGCCACAAAAGGTCGTCTAATCTAACACATCTGGAATTATATGTGAGTGACTTGTATGTGCCAACTGCACGCATTCGAATTTCTGTTATTTGCCACGGATTGCAGCATTACGGCGAACCGTCGACTCGACGTAAGCGAACGGATTGCTCCGAAGTCACGTTTGCGCCGTCTGGCCACCTTTTTCAACTGCCACACACATTTGTCTTCTCTCAAAAACGAATTCTTCTAAAGTGCAAACGATTTTCCTTTCTTCTTCAGTTTAGTTTGCGCAAACAACATTTCGCCTCGATCAAACACTTGAGCCACGCTTCATAAATGTGCGAGCGAACTTCTTCAAACGCTTGCTACAATTGAATTTGGTTGTAAGTTAAACAGTTCTTTGGTTGCCAAACAAAGTTTTTGCTCCTGAAAGCAAAAGGTATTAATATATTATGATCCGTTAGTGTGAGCCATACAAGCAAAAGTATGAGCATGAGTGCGTGTACCAGACGTTTTTATGCTTTTCAAACTACCTTAAAAATATTATTTATTTCAATTTGTATGGCGTGTATATGTTTTCATAGCAATGTACATAGTTGGCACGTGTGTGTGCATATTAATTATGGTTCAGGTGTTCACGTTCGAGAGTTATAAGCGTCCTTTCAGAGTTTTTTTATAGCTTAGCAATTTTCATGCTCTTTTTCGTCGAACTTCTTGTGAGCAAATACCTGAACCCTTTTTGTTAAGCTTCTCCCGCAATAATCTGCATTGACTCGCTATTCGGAGAGCCGAATATGACCTAAGTAATGGGTAATAATGCAGCAGGAAAAAGGATTAACTACTTAGGGAAATGTTACCGCGCAAAATTACAACCACTCGATGTTGAAATGGTTGAAAAAGTTTGACCGCAGGGCTAAAAAGAAGAAGACTAAATACAGCATATTCGTCAAAATATTACATTTTTTATTCGACCCAAAGCCTAGGTAAAGGGGTTAATCGTTAAAATATATATCGGGATAAAATAGCATAAACGAAACTCTCTTAAAATTTAACTGCATAATTTTTCTTTCGATTTGAAAAAATTAATATGGAAGTTATATCCTCGTTCTCAACTCTAACTTAATTTCATTGAATTAAAACGAAGCTAAAGTTTCGTTTCCAACATCATCTGTTCGCAGATCTTTGGCGAAACATACTTTGTTAATTCCCGCCATTTCTTTGCTTGAAACTCTCTTTAAACGCTTTTTTCAACGCTAAGACTTCCGCGCTTGTTACAGGCTTCGGCAGCATGACCAACATTGGCAAGAACTTCCACTAGCTCCAGTGTATATTGACGTTAACTTAGATTGCCTACACCATTCAAGTATTTATAGATAAGCCAGGGCCCTCAAAAGGAGGTTTTAGGGATTCAAAGTCCTCTCGAATTTGTAAAAAATAAATGCTAAAAGTTTTAGGGTTCAAGTAAAAGCTCTGCTTATTAAAGATTTTGCTCGGAGATACTAGATGGGAAAGAGCCAAAAACATTCATTGAAATCCTAAATATTTGTGACAAAAAGTTCTGTGCTTCGATATTTTCAGACCGCTGCAACTCTACCGTTGTCTTCAAATTGTCAAAGATTATAATATATGTATGTACATATGTATATAAGTATATACATATATATGTATGTATATTATGTTTTTCCCGCTTCGTCAAATCTTTATATTTGAGACATGGGTCTATGGGCATAGCTCTTGACACTGCACATGACAAAGAGCTTAAAACGCCGTTTATGTGACTTATTCACAAGATATTGTTTCATAAAATGAGCGACTTTCGCAGCACACATTTGTTCATCAAAGACCAGTCCTTGGTCCATGGAAACCGTTGATACCAAATTTTTGATAAGCAATTGATAATAGGCCTTATTTTAAAAAAATCAATCATCTTCATGATCCAAGTAATAATTTTGCATTATTATTAAAATGAAAACTTCTGCGGGTGGTTTCAAATCTGGTTTAGTTATTGGTTCAAACCCAACTTTATATTTCCAATAGAAACTCACATTAGAATATTTTATCACTGACAATCAACTGACAACATTCCTTACCTTTATTTCATTGACGTTCAAAGGCTTATCAATATTACTTGCACTGCATAGAGATAAGACTCTTCGACAATTTTTCATCAATTACCGTGTTATAAAATATTAAAAACACATATAAGCAGCACCACTACCTTAATGATCTTTTAATTCTGGTGAATACTTCAGAAAGATTTTTGATCTACATAAATTTTTTTTCTTTTTCGATATAAACCCTTTCATACTAGCACGACGACCAGCTTGGCTTGTTGAGGAATATGGTTTTTCAAGCTCTCATGACCACCTTCCACGAGATTCCAGTTATTTTGATTTTCTTTTCCATCGACAACATTACTTTCATCGTTATTTTGATCAAATTACGAAAAGTATTCGTTTTCGGAGGTTTCAAGATGATAGGGTCACGTTGGGACAATAGTCCGAACGACCGAGTGACTTATGAGTACATTCGGAATGTTGGGTTTGTTGAGGATAAGCCAGACTTTAGATTTTTTCTGAGTCTGGGCTTTGTGCATACGGGGCATGGGCCTCTGAATGCATTTTTATATCAAGGCACCTATCTGATAGGCCGGGTTGTTTTTTGGGGCGAGGGTAGAGGACTGGGTGCATATCATTGCAGAATGCTCCATGTACTCGGAAATTATGGTTTCGGGTGGAATGGGATCAGTTGGACTGTTGGACGCTTAAATGTTAGCGCGTGAATTGTTTAGGCGGCGAGGGCGTTTAGCTGGGAATTAAGGTTAGCTTTTGTGCGTATATGGCGTCCAACCCCTGGCCACCAGTGCAGAGTTGTATGGAAGCTCAACTAGTAGTAGTTTCGGCTACAAGGTTTGACCGGAGACTTGGAGCTCGCTCCAACCTGCTCATGCGGACTGGCCCCTCGGGGAGTATCGTGGCGGTTGTGGTTCATATCCAAATACGGGAAGAATTGACACTTTGTAAGTTGAATGTTTTAGATGGGCCTCGAACCCTACCGAGGTGGTTAATGTGTCCATTCCACACTACAAGCTTATTAACGCCATTTACTTTTTACTTCTTGTCACAAATGTATTTTTCTTCTTATCTGCTTTTGGGTTTAAAATCATTTTGTTTCGATTTTTATTATCTACGACGATTAATGTCGAATCATTACTAATTTTCTTCTACTTGTTTTCGGCTCCCACTTTCCCGACATATATGAAAACAAACACACATCACAAATGATTAGAGATCCGATACTCGTATCTTATCCAAGAAATAAATATTCATCAGTTGGTGTGATTGCCCATTTTTATGTTGTGTTTATAGCATTCGTCTCGGTTGCAACCATTTTTCAACGTCTTTCAAACATCACATGTATCTTAAAAACTAATGAATTCTAGAGCACATTCATACAAACAACAAAAATAATGGAAACGCAGATTGAATTAGTCGATGGGGTTTGATTTCTTTTAAACGGTTCTAATGACATTAAGGCACATTTATAAGCGTATTCTGGTATATGCAGACATGCGTACTGAGTATGTGCTAGTCGTAGGCTCGACAGTTTCTTTACGGCACTCCATCGTTGTGATTATGTTATGCACGGATTCTTCAGCAGTTATATTCGGGATCCGGCGCAGAACACCCAGTGCGCATCTAATGTAAATTTAAACGAATTTGGTTGCTCGTTTTATGTTGCAAATGCTGGTTGGGCTCATTTTGAGAACGCTAAGCTATTGTGTGAGCCCCTAATTTTTTTATTGTTTCTATTTTGGTTTTCTTTTGTTTCAGCCATTTTTTTCATGTAGTTAGACACATTGATCACAACCAATTAATGATATATATCATGAAATCGAATCGACATGTCATCGACATTCGGGAAATAGTGAAATAGTTCCATTTGAAGAAAAAGAAAGTTTAGTTTCATCGGCCATGATTGCTGGAAAAAAATTAAATGTCATATGGTAACAAAAAGTTAGAAGATCGCTATAACACTAAAATATCGTTCTCGATGGAAACCACACCGGGTAATAAAATCGAAGTTCGCCAAAAAGAGGGTTTTCTTTTAACGATATGAAATTTTCGTTTCGCTTGCTCTATGGTAATTTGAATTGCATTTGTATAACATACGGATAAGTAATCTGACCTTTTGGCAGAAATTTAATCGCATCAGCCGAGGAATCCGCTTCATAGCAGCTTTTTGGAAGGAATCCATACGCTCGTAATAAATATTGTTGTTTGACTATCCTATTGTGCTCACATTCCAATTTTTACGATCAGTCCTAACAAACGAATCTAATTCTAAGGTATTTATTTCATATTCGTTCACTTTTGGCAAAACGCTTTTGTACACTTGTGAACAATACTCCGAACTGTCATTCAGCAAATTAATAAACAGCTGATTTCAGTGCGACAGCTGCGCGAAGGCTCTGAAGTTGGTTACACTTCGAGTGCCGGACCCTGTAATGAGACTTCAATATAATGGAATGCACAGTTTTTCCTAAATAAAAATAAAAATAGAAGCGTTGGACAAAGTTAGATATATTGGACCGTACTTACTAACATAATAACTAAAATCTGGCAACAGCTGCCGGAACATTTTTTTGTAAATTCACTGCATCTCTGTCATAGCCTTATCCACATATACTCCAATGTTATGTTATTCTGCTAAGTATGAAGAAGATTTTAACAGAGCTACACTCGGACAAAAGTTTGAGAACAGCTAGTCAGGAGCCCAAATCAAGAGATTACAGTAAATGTGGAATCAAATTTCATTATGTATCGGTCACGTTTTTCCAAAGTTCTATTCAACTAAATGTTGACGACATTCTTTTTTCAAGAAAATTTTTGAATATTATTTTAAGTTACATCCCGATATAAAAAAAAAATTTTCATGAAAAATATTTCCAACACATTGCCTTAATTTTACGGTCACTCACACATTTTGTGGATTTTTATTGCTTTCGTCCTTAACGGTACTTATGAACGTTCACAACGTTCACTCTCCTCTGTACTCATATCACATTCATACGGCAACCACTACCACTCATATCCCCTCTAAAATACCGACCATCATCAAGTTCTTACCTGGCCGAATGAAAAAATAAACTTTCGTAATTTTCAGTACCCGTTAGTTAGGGATCAATATATTGGTCTATGTTGAAGATCTTGCTTTATTTCAAAACTCTTTCTAATAATTTGAGATAAAATTTCTGTAAAATGTTAGTAGCCGGAGTGTTGAAATTCTGGTGTTTTTAAAAATCAAACATAAATAAGCAAAAAATATTTCGATGTTCGATTAAAATTGAAACAAGTTCCACATTTCTCAAAATTTGGCCAAATATTCTGGTAAATATACAACCCGAAAGCGTTTATTTATAATAAAGGCAGCTGGCAGCATAATTCCATTCACCCACAAAAGTTGTGCACCAATTTCCACTCTAAAGACCAAAACTGAAAATTTTAGACGGAGAAAGGAAACATTCATAAGCAACTAGAAAAATATGTGCTTGTCAAGTAATTTGAATGCATATTACTTTCTGTTTGTTTTACGCAAATTTCACGCGTTTAACCGAGTTTAATTGAGTTTATGGATCATAAACTTCAAATAATATAGTAAATTGCAAAGGACCTGCCACATAATAATCGTTTATTTATGCTTTCTTGTTGCTTTGTCGTTAACGAAATGACAATGAAAGCAATCGAAATGAAGTTAAATGAATTATTATGTAGAAAGCATATAAAACTGAATTTAAATAGGAAACGTAAACAAAACTCGTAAAAATTAATTAACGCTCGAGTGGGTACAAATACACCTTTATACTAACGCATACTCACACATTCCAATTATCAAATGAAAAGTGGTTGCAATAAAATCCCTGAGATAATGCACCTACATAAATATGTTACATAAATCTCAATAATTTGAATGAGAGTGAAGCGTAATTCTAGGCGTTCAAAATTGGAGGGCGAATTTGAAAGAAAGCAGTTGAGTGTTGGATTCTTTGGGGCAGAAAAAAATCTACATTGTGAGAGTTGTCGTCCTGATCTAGTTTTCTAATGTTCTATTTTCAATTCGTCAAATTCAATAACATTCGCAGTCCAATCATTGCTGAAATTACTTAATCCTTGACTGCATCTTCCTTGGTTGATTCTGATGGAGAGATAGTCTAATGCGTTGCAGAATATTTACAACTGAACTGGTCCACCATAAATTATCAGAAACTTAGTCATCGAAACTCCTGAATAATATAATGGACGGAACTAAGAGTCAAGAAAAGCTACGAAACTCGTGGCGCCAGAGAGGTTTTGTGCAGCAGTCATCAAACCGTCTCCCGCAGTTTTAACTGGTCTTTAATTGCAATTACATGCTCTTCGGTGATGACACTTTAGACAAAGTGAACATTGCAGAAGACTGAAATCTTCCCACGCTCTTTCTCTCCTTTTTCACTTTTCATCAAAACTAAAGGCAGTGCTCTAAGGTACTCCGTATCTTGCCCAATTTTAATGCTAATGCTGGTCATTTTCTAATTTTATCAAGATCTCTGCTATCAAAATTATTCAAAATAGTGGCAAGGGGAGTGAATAACGTGCACAATTAAGCATTCGCTGACCTGACCCCGCTCTCAAGCCGCACTGCATGTGGTGCTCACATGTGCTCGGTGTTGTGGCTCGTTTGGTCACCCCTTTCAATGCTGTTATTGTTACTCTTTTATGCTTGTTTACTTTATTTACTATTGTCGTTTCTTTTTTTTGTGTTCTTGTTTATTATTTGGCTCTTTTGTTTGCTTTGTTTTGTATTTCGCTGTAATTATGTATGTTGTGGCGCTGCGATCTCATTATTCACGCTTAGCTGGCCACCTGGGCGCATCGCGCATATTCCTCTTCTCTAGTCCTCTGCAATCTGTCCAATACGGGAACCTTTTGTGATTTGCTCAAGTGGGATGTTAGTAAAATGTATCGGCATTTTCGTGGGACTTTTACTGTCGTTTGTTTACGAAGCGTTGACAATTTTGTTCAAATTGCAATAGTTGTCTCATTCTTTTGGTTGTACATTCAATATGAGGATGGAGTCATGTGTAGAAATTCACGCAAGTAAGTGAAGTTCTCAAGGCATTTGCAGACAGAAAATGAAAGAGGCCGAAATGCGTGAGTATGAAGAGCTTTATAAGCTGGCCGACAAGGGTAATGCTCGAAAATTCTACGAAAAAATGCGGCGGCTTACAGAAGGTTTCAAGACAGGAGCATACTCTTGTAGAACCCCCACAGACGATCTAATCACTGATGCCCAGAGCATACGTAATTATGGAGGGAACACTTCTCCAGCCTGCTGAATGGCAGTAAACGTACAACACCAGGAGAAGGAGAACCCGATTCCCCAATCGATGACGATGGAGCAGACGTTCCATTGTCCGACCATGAAGAAGTTCGAATAGCAATTGCCCGCCTGAAAAACACCAAAGCGTTGGAGGCCGATGGATTACCGGTCGAGCTATTCAAACATGGCGGCGAAGAACTGATAAGGAGCATGCATCAGCTTCTTTGTAAAATATGGTCGGACGAAAGCATGCCCAACGATTGGAATTTAAGTGTGCTCTGCCAAATCCACAAAAAGGGAGACCCCACAATCTGCGCCAATTACTGTGGGATAAGCCGCTTCAACATCGCGTATAAGGTTCTATCGAGCGTATTGTGTGAAAGATTAAAACCCACCGTCAACAAACTGATTGGACCTTATCAGTGTGGCTTTAGAGCAGGCAAATCAACAACCGACCAGATATTCACCATGCGCCAAATCTTGGAAAAGACCCGTGAAAGAAGAATCGACACACCCCACCTCTTCACGACACACCCCACCTCTTCAGCACGAAAAGGAGCTGCCTTTATGCCGCGATGTCTGAATTTGGTATCCCCGCAAAACTGATACGGCTGTGTAAGCTGACGTTGAGCAACACCAAAAGCTCCGTCAGAATCGGGAAGGACCTCTCCGAGCCGTTCGATACCAAACGAGGTTTCAGACAAGGCGATTCCCTATCGTGTGACTTTTTTAACCTGCTTCTGGAGAAAATAGTTCGAGCTGCAGAACTTAATAGAGAAGGTACCATCTTTTATAAGAGTGTACAGCTGCTGGCGTATGCCGATGATATTGATATCATCGGCCTCAACATCCGCGCCGTCAGTTCTGCTTTCTCCAGACTGGACAAGGAAGCAAAGCAAATGGGTCTGGCAGTGAACGAGGGCAAGACGAAATATCTCCTGTCATCAAACAAACAGTCGTCGCATTCGCGCCTTTGCTCTCACGTCACTGTTGACAATCATAACTTTGAAGTTTTAGATAATTTCGTCTATTTAGGAACCAGTATAAACTCCACCAATAATGTCAGCCTGGAAATCCAACGCAGGATTGCTCTTGCCAACAGGTGCTACTTCGGACTGAGTAGGCAATTGAAAAGTAAAGTCTCTCTCGACGTACAAAAGCCAAACTCTATAAGTCGCTCATAATTCCCGTCCTGCTATATGGTGCAGAGGCTTGGACGATGACAACATCTGATGAATCGACGTTGCGAGTTTTCGAAAGAATCGTTCTGCGAAAGTTTTATGGGCCTTTGCGCATTGGCCACGGCGAATATCGCATTCGATCGAACCATGAGCTGTATGAGATAAACGACGACATCGACATAGTCCAGCGAATTAAAAAACAGCGGCTACGCTGGCTAGGTCATGTTGTCCAAATGGACGAAAACACTCCAGCTCTGAAAGCATTCAACGCAGTACCCGCCGGGGGAAGCAGAGGAAGATCTCCACTCCGTTGGAAGGACCAGGTAGGTAATTACCTGGCTGCGTTTGGAATATCCAATTGGCGCCACGTATCGAAAAGAAGAAACGACTGGCGCGCTGTTTTTAACTCGGCTATAATCGCGTTAGCCCCCAATCAAAACGAAATATTTAATATTGAAAAGTGTGCGGTGTTTATCGAATATTCCATCAGTAGGTTCAATTGGGTTTCAGAACCGATCTCCGGCGGAAGAAATCACGGGTATCAAACTATGTCGACAGTGATAGCAATAATTCGTACGAATGGCACAATTGACCTTCATATATGTAGATCAAGGATGTTTCAATGTCATAGAACATGCATATATTTTCGCTACATTCTCCGACATTTTGAAAACACTTAAATGGATTACATTACCACCTATTCTTCATATGACTGGTCTGTTAAAAACTACTAAAAGTACCCATCTCAGGAAGCAAATATGTTCAAAGCATTAAATGCTACGTACTATATACCAGTTACAATATATTCTCAATTTAAGAGTTTTTAACTTCCGGCTGGCTTTAAACCGTACAAGATATATGTATAAGGTATCTACGCAAAACTAGGTGAACGTATAATATTAGATATATTTATTATAGTTTAGTGCAGAAAATGTGAAATGCAGAAAATCGTAGAAACTACATTACATTTAGCCGCTTCGGTTGGATTTATATCATATATTGGGTAATCGAAAAAGTATTTTCGTTTTTTATCAATAGAGTGCTACCAGTCACATTGCGTCACACCATATAGTGTTGGAAAGGTGAGATTTTAAGCTTAAGTAACAGCTTTTGAGTGAAAATAAGGAACAAATTTGTTATATTTTGAAATTTTTGTATGAAAAAGGGAAAGATGCAAACAAGATAGCAATGAAATTTGTGAAGTTTACGGAGACGATGCTGTATCAGTTCGTGTAGCACAAAAATAGTTTGATCACTTCCGTTCTAAAAATTTCTATGTGAAAGATTCACCCCGCTCTGGTCGACCTATCGTTGAAAAGTCGATGAAATTATGGAAAAGTTTGACCACGACCCTCACATAAGCAGCCATGACATAGCTAAGGAACTTAACATTCATCATCAAACGGTTTTGAACCAAAGACGATGTTTGGGTACCACATGAATTATCTGTGGAAAATTTGATGGACCGAATTAACCACACACCACAACCCCAAAACCACACAAATCTTTGATGAATCGGCAAAATCTGGGAGAGTTTGACTGGGAAGTTTGGATACAACCACCATATAGCCCTGACCTTGCACCATCGGACTACCATTTGTTTCGTTCAATGCAGAACTCCCTTAATGGAGTAAAGTTGGCTTCAAGAGAAGCCTGTGAAAATTATTTGTCGCAGTTTTTCGCCGAGAAACCAGAAAAGTTTTACATTGAGCGAATAATGTCTTTAGCGGAAAAATAGCAAAAAGTGGTCGACCAAATTGGTACATATTTGGTTCATAAAGTTCATTATAAATATAAATAAATTAAGTAGAAGTTTGATTAGAAATACTAAAAGACTTTTTCGACTACCAGATAAATTTCATTTGCATTAATTAAGTTCGTTTTAATTAACATCTCAAACACGAAGCAAAATGTAGCAATGGAACTATGTGAGTGTACTTGTAATTAGTTAGAAATTTTAAATTAGTAAAGGGATTATTAAATACCTTACAAATATGTATATTAATTTGGTTTGTTTGAGGTCAGGGATACTAAAAACTGAAAACAAAAGTTTTAATTGTTTTAATTCTAACCCAAAAAGGGTTTGATGTTTGTTTTCAAAGCCCCAAGCTATGGTAATTTTTAATATGTAGGTTTTCGTTTAATGTTTAAAATTTCTTTTTTGGTCAAAAAGTGGCGTACTCCGATATACTAATTGGTTCTTGACTTGTATACATAAAAATTAATCAGTTGGAATATAGTTACAGTTCGATTTTGCCCATTTCAAATGAATAATCCCATGAACAAAACTTGGTTGAAATTGGCCAAATAAGACCGGATATACAGTCAGGGGAAAAAGTCTGCGTACACCCCTCAATTTTGATGTACCAGCAAATTTGGAGCGATATTTGAAAAAAAATTAAATCAACGTTTAAGACACTAATAACAAATATTAGTTGTAGGAAAGAAAATATATTAAAAATATGGAACTGAAATTATTAAGGAAAAATATAATAATAAGCGGGAAAAAAGTCTACATACAGCATGGTAACTCTTAACATCAAACAGAAAATTAAGGGGAAAGAAAGTCTAATAACAGTTATCATTGATCTCCACATTTTAAACTACAAGCAATGCAATTATCTGAGTGGATAAAGCGATAATTATGGTGGAGTTCCTTTTACTTTTGTCATTGAAAATGCATAATCGGAAGGAAATTCACGTTTCAGTTAGAAATATTGTGGTTAATCTCCGAAAAGAAAACAAATCATATGGAGAAATTGCTAAGGCCGTGAAACTAAGTCGTGCTACTGTACAAACGATCATTAGAAATTATAGTAATATCAATAGTATCGAAAATAAACCTCGAACTGGTAGACCTAAGAAACTTTCAAGACGCGGTGTTAGTAGTATTATTAAGGTAGTCAACCAGGATTCAAAAATAAGTGCCCCAAAATTAGCGGAACGCATCGAAAAATGTTCCAATATAACTCCTCGAACAATAAGAAATGTTCTACATGACAATGGATTTCATAGCAGAATAGCACGAAGAAAACCACTAATTTCAGCGAAAAATCGTAAACTTCGCCTTCAGTTTGCCAAAGCCCCTCTAGACAAGGATATATACTTTTGGAAACGTGTTTTATTTACTGACGAAAGTAAGTATAATATATTCGGAAGTGAAGCCCGTTCAAAAGTTTGGAGAAAACCAAATACTGCGCTTGATCCAAAAAATATTGTACCCACAGTTAAACATGGCGGCGGTAACATTATGGTTTGGGATGCCATTGCGTCGTCTGGAGTGGGTCGATTGCTTTTTGTCGAGGGTAAAATGGACCGGTATCAATACAAAACCATATTGGAACAAAATCTGAAGCCATCTGTTGATAACTTGGGTTTGAGTAATCAATGGATTTTCCAACAAGATAACGATTCGAAGCATACTGCGCACGTTGTTCGAGACTGGCTTCAATACTATGCTCCAAGGCAGTTGAATTCAGCCTTCCCCCACCCCCCAGTCACCAGATTAAACCCAATAGAACACATTTGGGACGTTTTGGAACAAAACGCTATCGCTACAGAAAGAGGCACCTATGTATGTGCTAAAACTTTTAAAAACATAGGCGTAACTCCGTTGTCTAATCGGTAAAACTACTAAAAGCGAGATAAATCAATAAATAAATAACCCAGGAACGTTAAATTTTACATTTGGAATGATATAAAAGGATCACAACCACGCCGACTTCTCATTCTTTCACTTGGCAGAATGCCAATTTGCGGACCAAAATGTTGAAGTCATCAAATACCGGATATGTGGACATCAGTTCCCACAACGAACCGAACGAAAATATTGGCAAATCTATTGGATATTATGGTATTTCGGAAGGAATCTTTTTATACTCTCGCAACAATGTTGCTAAGGAGAGTATTATAGTTTTGTTCACATAACGGTTGTTTGTAAGTCCTAAAACTAAAAGAGTGAAATATAGGGTTATATATACCAAAGTGATTAGGGTGACGAGTAGAGTTGAAATCCGGATGTCTGTCTGTCCGTCCGTCTGTCCGTCCGTGCAAGCTGTAACTAGAGTAAAAATTGAGATATCATGATGAAACTTGGTACACGTATTCCTTGGCTCCATAAGAAGGTTAAGTTCGAAGATGGGCAAAATCGGCCCACTGCAACTAAGCCATAAATAAAGATATTAAAGTGAAATTTGGCACAAAGGATCGCATTAGAGAGGGGCATATTTGGACGTAATTTTTTTGGAAAAGTGGGCGTGGCGCCGCCCCCTACTAAGTTTTTGTACATATCTCGGAAACTACTATAGCTATGTCAACCAAACGCTATAGAGTCGTTTCCTTCAGGCATTTCCATATACAGTTTGAAAATGGAAGAAATCGGATAATAACCACGCCCACCTCCCATACAATGGTTATGTTGAAAATCAGTAAAAGTGCGTTAACCGACTAACAAAAAACGTCAGAAACACTAAATTTTACGGAAGAAATAGCAGATGGTAGCTGCACTCAGGCTTTTTTTTAAATTGAAAATGGGCGTGGCGTCGCTCACTTATGGACCAAAACCCATATCTCAGGAATTACTTGACCGATTTCAATGAAATTCTGTATATAATATTTTCTTAACACCCTGATGACATGTACGAAATATGGGTGAAATCGGTTAACAACCACGCCTTCTTCCAATATAACGCTATTTTGAATTCCATCTGATGCCTTCTCTGTATAATATATACATACATTAGGAACCAATGATGATAGCGGAAAAAAACTTTACATAAATACGGTGTTTGAAAAATATGTAAATGACGGATAATGAAATCTCGATTATCACTCTATCATGCGAGAGTATAAAATGTTCGGTGACACCCGAACTTAACCCTTCCTTACTTGTTTGTTTTAAAATAAAAATTTGCTAATACCTAAAAGTGAAAATTAAATTCAGAGAGTTTTGAAAAGAATTCTCCTGAAAGTTATAAATATCTTTTGAAACCGCTCCAAAGTGTATGCATATTTATATAAAAATTTCGAAAATTAAAACAAATATGCTTAACTGTAAATGTACAGTTCATCTTCCAAATATATGTACATACGTACATTGCTGCCATAGTGGTTGCTTTGTCTATGCTTACCCCATTAATTTCCACTTTGAGTGTTTGAAGTTCATTAAATTTCATTTAAATGCTAAAATCCACTGTCAACATTAATTTCTGTAATTTTATGCATGTAAAATGACTAAACGAATAAAAGCCTCTCAGAGCTTCAGCGAGTGTTAATGCAAAGTGTAATCTGATAAGTAAACATAGGTACAGTTGGTACTATTTTGGGGTGTACTTTGTCTATTTCAGAACAACAGTGTGTAGAAGAAGAAGAAGTGTGTTATGAAAGGATTTATTCTTTTAGTTAACTTTCTGGATTGAGAACTTTCGAAATTAAATCTTCTACTTTCACCAATAGTTATAGAATTGAATCCTTAAGGCCCTATAGTTACACTCCGAGATATTTGGTCAAGATTTTGAGAGTAAAATGCACAAGAGATGTTGCTCTGTTTCCCTGGTGCCTTGCTCTTAACATTTCCTGCGGTCTTCTCGATCTCTCAGCTCGATTCTGCAGGCATCTGCCGCCCCAGACTGTGACAAGTGAGTATTTCAATAATGTTCCTATAGTCTCTTCTATCGGGTGCCAGTAGGAACATTGTATATTTCCGATATACTATTTTGTACATGACTTTTGCAGTTTTGCACCCAGATAGATCGTTCCATCCCGTTTTGATTTTTCTTCCCATGCTCCTATTCAGATCATTGTAAAGACAATACATGGGTTTTCCAATGTTGATCACGCTTTCGAGTGATTGCCGTACACCACTCTTGGCAATTTTGTCCGTTATCTCATTGCTTGTCGATGGCTTTGTAAACTGGCACCCAGTATTATTCCACTATTACTTTGCTTCCCAAGGCAATTCTGGCCTCTAATTGAAGACTTGATTTCTGTCCTCGTACATGAAAAGTATGGAGTCAGCTGCTGATGCACTAGTGGATAGTTCCACGGATTTCCCGACACATATGTATAATCTCTGCTTGAAATACAAGAAGTGTTCCAAAGTAAACCGGACTTTTTGAATCTAGCGCCCCCTGGTGGCGCCATCTATATGTCGACTGCTGCGTTAGAATCTACTATTTTTACCGATTGTCCAGAGAGAATTTCATGTAATTTCATCTGTTGGAAGTGAAGTTATTGCGTCTTAAGTGACAGTATGTTTGTGTTATCGTTGCGAAAATGAGCTTCGGACAAAAAGCCAACATTAAATTTTCTTTTAAAATTGGTAAAACTTTTACCGAAACGTTTCAGTTGATGAAACAAGTTTAAGGCGATGATTGCCTATCCCGTAGCAGATTGCACGAGTAGTTTCAACTTTTTCAAAGTGGTCGCGAGGACATAAATGACGATCAACTTATGGGCCAATAAAAATCCGTGATCACCGGAAATTCCATCGAAACTGTGCGTAAATTCATCAAACATCAGCCGAAATCATCATTGAAATTCATGGAATTGGAATTGAAAATCTCCAAAACATCGATTTATCGTATTTTGACCGAACATTTACGAAAGGTGTGTGCGCGGTTTGTTCCGCACAAATTGACTGACGATCAAAAATGCTCAGAATACAACATTTGATCGATGCTTGTGACCGATTATTTGACCAAAAATCACATTTTAACCATTAATAACCCCCCGTATTCACCTTATATGACACCGTGCGACGTCTTCCTTTCCGGAAAAATGCATTTGCCCATGAAAGGAAGACGTTATGCAAACGTAAAGGTCATTCAAAAGGCTTGCGCCGACATACTAATCGTGCAAAACTATGTATTGAAGCAGAAAGAGACTATTTTGAATAAAATAAATTAATTTTGCCGAAAGATTTGTTCTGTTTTTTTTTAAGACCTGTTTACTTTAGAAAGCACCTTGTAGTTATATTGCAGAGGTCCTGCAGCTTAAAAGGCTGCGTTATGATTCATTTAAGAGATAGAAAAAAATTCATTTGTTTTTTTTTTGGTTTTATGCTGCATCTAGTTCAATAAAATATGGCTGTATAAGTACGTACAATATGCAAAAGAAATACTAAACTGCTGATTGGATTGATTTTGAGCCGTACACAAAGTTCCATTGGTGACATCATTATCGGCAATAATACAGTCCTTTTTGATTTCGGAATGTTTGGTAACTGTTGTAGTTACAAGTGCTTTTGGAAACATTCCACTATTCAATTGCTACAAATAGTTTCATTATCGCACTGATCGAAGCTGAAAAGCAGCATGATCGGTAACCAATTTTGTCGAGCGGGACAATATGCGACTCTTGCCGATAAGCCGTTGGCGAGCAAGAAGCGCTAAGCATAATTGGTGACACAGCAAAACACTGCAAATAGTTGAAACAAGTTTGGAAAACGAAAAATAAACGAAAGTAATAATTTATACACAAACTTTATTACAACTTTTATACAAGCACATTGTCCTAACGATATTAGATGAGCCGAGGTGCTCATACCTGTATATTTAATTAACAAGATGTGGATTGGAAGAAACATCTTGAAAGCATATACTTATTACCTATTCGATCATGGGTAGGAGCATCGAAATCCTGACAATTCCTTTATTGCATAGGACGTAACTCACACGCAAAGAATAGAGTCAAAGTGGCACGTTATCAGACGATGTTTTATAAATGAAATTTGAATATTTATTGGTATATCGTATTTTCTTTTCTTTTCATTAAATTGGAAAACAAATTTTCTCATAAAATTTTACTGCGTTTAGTGGTTTGGTTGCCATGAAACCCTTTAGTTATAATGTGAATAAGTCAAAAGTTATAAGAAAAATAAAATTTAATTTCAACGGTTAGTAGATCAGTATAGGCCGTGATTAAAAGAAGTATTTAGAAAAAAATTAATTTTTGGCAACGGATCAGTTTAATTATTTCTCTTAAATCGTTGATATACATACATATTTAGAATTTACAGCAATTTTTTAGTCATATATTGTACATTACGTTTTATTGGTATGATGGAGTAACCGCGAGAATATACATTATAATACCTGCAGGTTGATTGCAATGCTTCATGGAGTTCACTTCCCATTTTAGTCGGAAGCCTTAAAAACCAGTGGGTACTGTTTCCATTAAAGACTCCAGCCAATATACTGAAGAACACTCACTGCAGTTGGAGAAAACCAATTTTTTGCGAGGTTGAGTTATAAGGAAAAATATAATTCAGAAGCTAAAACGTTATTATAGTATTAGGAATCAATATTTATGATCATTCATCAAGTTTTAAAACACTTCATCTTTGATTTGATGTCTTGGAGGACTATGCGCAGAGAAAAATAAGAGTGAACTTTCGTCCCGCAAATAGTTGCTGCGGAGCTTAACAATTTTTTTTGTCTCTCACCAACGAAATAACACTACATATTTTGAAACCATAACTTCAAAAAACTTTCTCTGAAAAAGATTTTTAAATTTTCACTGTTTCAAATACAAATCGGCAATCTCCGGATATATGAAAGTTGAACTCGTTTTCGAAACCATACCTCTACCTCTCGTTTAACCGCATTAGCCGCTAAAGTCAACAAAAACACAAAAAAGAGAAAATGGCACGAACATAATTAATTAAAGCGTTTATGCTGAACAGCATGAAAAGCGCTTTACTTGAGCGGAAGGACAAAGAAACCCACGAGTTTAAATAATTTTTAAAAGGGTTATACGAAGACAAAAACAACTCCAACAATGAGCTAACAAGCCCATGTCAAAAGCGGAAAGCAATTGTAATACGAGTAACGGACATAGGAAAACCAACAATAACAAATGTAAATAAAACGTACTCAAACCGCGCGAATTTACACGCCCTCAGCGCAACTCTCGCTTGTCACGATTAAACCCATTACAGTCGAACAAAAGGTGTTTTTAACCTACATACTATTTAGTGCGACTCTTGCTCCGGCCCCAAAGTAGAAAGGAAACTCTTACTGCTGGCTTCGCACACACAACCAACCGCTCAACCACCCACTTGTTACCAAGCAGCCTATGTGGGCCACAAGCCCTTCGTTAGACATGCACTCCACCGACCATACTTGGGGTCGTGTGTACGAGCATGTAAACGACAACTTTTTACTCAAATTTAATCTCATTATACGCTTAAGCCAAAATAACAACAAGACCGACGCACACAAATTACTTACTGTTTGATAACAACTACAAAACATACTGCAAGCGTACACGAGTACCTGCCACTTAGAGGAGAAGGAGTCAGAAAGAGTTGTGGAAATGGGTGAAGCGCTGAGTAAAGCACCAAAAATTTGCATATGGTAAAAGGTTACATCCGATTACACTAGTGCGCTTTGAGTGTTGGCCGGCCGCAGAGAGTTATTTGTGCACTCAGTGGAGAGTTCATAATCCCTTCAAAACATTGACTATCACGTTTGTAGGACACGCAACAGACGATAACAGTCAAATATGAATGTGAATCTGATTTCGATGCTCATTGCGAATGATAGTGTCAATTAACTATGTAAAGGGGCCCGAAGCTTTGGGAATCAGTTGAAGATATTTGGGTTGGAAAGCCTTAAAATATATGTATGTTGCATGAAATCTTATAAAAGCTACATATATGTACTATATTTAATATTTCTATGATTTTTCATTGGCACAAAGAATAAGTTAGATTCAAATAATACATATTTTACAAATAAGTCAGCTAAATAATACATTTTTCCAACTTTAAATTCGGTACATTCAGTGCAGTCATTCGGATGAATGTCAGTAGATCTCTATAGTTTAGCAATAGTCCTATGTTTTATCCATTGTCAAATGTCGAGTCATTGCTGTGAAATTTATTTATCAAGATCTAACTTCAAAATACGTGGGTTCTGTTCAAGAGGTCCACAGATATAGTTAAGATAAAAAACTTCAACAAAAATAAAATTAAATAATTCAGCTTCGTAAGGAATATCATTAGGGTCATGTGACCAGTGATTGGTCATTCCGCGGATGCATCTAATTACTTAGACGGGTTAGAAACGCTTGAAAATGTCAAAAATGTTGGGTACACTCATTTCGGGCATCATTTTTTATTTATTGTGAGTAATATGCTTTGCCATATACCTTATCGTGCCGATATCATAGTTACACAAATTTTCAGTATTTTTAAGCAATTGTGTGTTTTGTTTACTTGATTAATATTTTTAAAAATCTATTCAATTTGAGACTATCTGTTCTCATTAATCTTATTAGCGAACATACCATTTAATAACTCTTAGACCTCGAAAGACCATAGATAATCAATACAATCAAAAATAAATGCAAACTCTTGAAGAGAAACTATGTTAGGTGTTTATCTCAGTTTTTATAACAAAAATAATCATTATATTGCCAAAATCTAGCAATTTCATAATGTTGAAAAATGGCTAATACCACCGCGTTGGTACTCTCTCCAGTCCTAAAATACTATACAATAGCTTTTAATTATTTCCACGTCAATTATATCCACCCACTTGCCGGGGCATTGTGATCGTTTATGGAGGTGATTCGCATTTATGGCTAAATGTGCAGGTGTGGGATATGACACGTGCAACGGGAATTCGTCCGCGTGACGAAAAGCACCTCAGGCACGTGGCGAAACATTCCATTTAAGCAATGACATTAGTGGTTCCAGGCGCCAGCATCCACGTCGCAGCTGCTCAGTTTGTGCAACGTTCGTCTGAAACCACACTATTTTAATATAATTGAAAATGTTCACGTAAAGCTCAAGTGAAAATGAAGTGAAATTTGAAAAGTGGGATTCCACGTTTAACGATTTAAGATAGAAGAACAGTAAATTAAGCAATATAAAGTACAGCAATAGATATAATTGACAAAAAATTCATAATTATATATGTACGGGAGGTTCATTGTCGTAACTACTTAAAAGTTGGTAAAAGTTGCTAGTGTCCTCTCAAAATGATAAATCAAGAATCTTTTGAATATTATATTCAAAAAGTCACGATGCGCTGAAAGTTTCATCTTATTTAGTTTTAGATTCTTTTCGTTTTGAAAATTGTCAGAAAAAGAGATTTTGGGTACGAAGTTTATCTTGAATGAAGAAGAAAATCAAACACCATCGATATTTGCCAAAATTTTTTCTTTTGACTAAATTTAAAAAGTGCTATCTAATCACCCCGACCGTTTTTCTACAATGAAAACTATTTTTCCTAACAAATTATTTGCGGAAAAAGTGTAAAAGTTTAGTTAAAAACACAACAGTTTTTTTATCAGTGAAGGCATGGGAAGCTGAGTGAAGTGTTAGCCCTATTAATGGAGCAACAATTACGAATACCTGTCCAAAGTTTGACAAAGTCGCTATCCCTACAAGTATTGTTTAATACTTCGTTAAAACCAATAATCTTATAATCAAATTGTAATTTTATCGATTTCCAATTCAACAAACACTCAAATGTTCGCTGTCGGTAACTCTCATTTGTATTGGCATATGATTTTTTGAATCACTCCGCGATATTTTGTCGGTCTAGAGCAAAACATACTGCGGATCATGATTTCATCAGTCATCAACTGCAATGCGTGTTTTTGGTTTTACCATTAATGGCACGCGTGACTGCAAATTTTAGTGCCCTCGATTGCACTTAAATGTCAGCTAAACCGTATAAAAGCCCTTACAACAACGAAAATACGCACAAAACTCAGCAGAGAGCAGCACGTGCATTTGCATCAAAATTGCAATTGAAATTTAATGTGAACTGCAAATTGGCATGATTTAGTCAACGAGCGATTTACGAAGTTGTGAAGGGACAAATATTATTTAAAGTCGATATTTAACAAGTAAGCAATGGCTAAGCTTGGGTGAATCATGAGTGATGTCACATCCATTGTCCAGTTTTTAGACCAGAAGCTACAAAGCCTTTCCGTACCATCACCCGATTCAATTCGGGTATGAGTGTCAGGCACCCAGACAAGTTTTGTAAGGAAGTAGCTCGATGCCACAGCTAGTGCGGTAATTCACTCCTTGATCAGCTTTGGGTTCACTGTCAGAGAGCTAAAAGCCAAAATAGCAGCTCTGATATCGGAGTGGATGCATAACTCCATAAAATTCAAAGTTATACTTTGTTGAAATGCACTTGCTGCATCCTTAATAGCTACAACTTCTGCTTGAAAGACACTGAAGTGGTCTGGCAGCCTGAAACAAGAGTTTATCTTTAGTTAAACTTTCGACAGAAGACCCCCTCAAACTTTCCCATTGAACTTCTATCCATCCACGAAAAAGCTCACTGCGCCTCTTCTCCAGTGACGTCGCCCCACCCACATATTCCTCGGAGGTATGTGCACAGAGAATTTACCGCTAGGAGTGGACTGCGCGGCACTGTGGTCCATGTTATCAGGAATGCAATCGAAGTGTAACCCAATCTGGGACTCTTAATGTGTTCCCTTCACAAATTCACATTCTGTTAAAAATGTATTTCTCGCGCTTCGTCCAACTTTTGTGATCAATACACATATTGAGAACCAGACTTTATTATTGGATAATGTTCGATCGAATAGACCACGCCCACCACGCAGTGAATGAAATATTGCAGACGTGGCTGAGAGTGTATACGAAGACCGTGGGGAGTCGTGGAAAGGCGCCGTTCGCAGCATACAACAAGAAATGAAGTCGTTCGATCTTCCCAAGCGACATCGCTTCGCTCTATGGGCTCTTCAAAAGTTCCAAGAAGATCCTACGTTTGCGACCAAAATTTTGTGCAGCAATGAGGCATTTGGGATGAAGAGCAACCTGCAGAGATTCAAGAGATGCTATTTTATCCAGAAAAAAACCGTTTGCTGTGTTTTGTGGGCCGATGAGAACGTAATTGACTACAAGTATTTGTTGCCTAAAATTGAGATTCGTTGACGCTACTTCCCACACATCTCATCAATCAATGGATTTATTGAGAGAACACTTCGGTGAGCAGTTAATTTCACATTTTGGACCGGTCGACCATGGCCACCAAGATCGTGTGATATTACACCATTACACTTTTTTCTGTGCGGATATGTAAAGTCTAAAGTATATGCGGACAATCCCGAACATCGATCGATTCAGACCTTGGAACAATAACCCTTTATAAGATGCGAAAGTTTCGTTTGAAATGACCGCTTCACATTCACAAGAGAGCTCTTACCGGCCTTCTGCATGAATACCCCCTTTACCTGTTTATATTATCGCTAATAGCATTTACTTTTTATAGATCATGGAAATATTTCTCTCCACAACTCATTTTATTGTTCAAAAAAATTGAGAAATGTGTATTTCCATTTTATTATCGTTGACAACAAAAAACAAACAGCCTCAACAACACCAACTGTGCAAAAAAGTCGTAATGAATGCCAGTTCCGAGCGGCAATTAGTTAAAAGCCACCAACAGGCGCGACATGGGAGCAAAAACAAATCGAAATAGCCATTGGCCAACTGAGCTGGCGTGTAATTGCAGTGCAGCTTTTCGCACTCTTCCTGTGCCTCTCTGCGCTTTGCTGTTCGGCATGTGTCAAAAATGAAGTTATTAAGAGTCAACGCCACGTGTCTACACACACACATTCATACATATGCAGTCGGCAGCAGTTTAAGTTGGCAAAAATGATTAACTGCGAGTATGTAAAGAATTTGGTGGCGTTGCAAATGTGGAAGATGCAAAATGTTCCGAGCGCCTAAGGCATTCGACCGCCGACAATTGTGCACTTGACGGGCCACGAAGGCAATCGAGACAGATGCGTCCCCACGTAAATGGCCGGCAGTTGTGTGAGAGCATGCGCTAGTGGCTTGTAAGTGAAGGAATGAAGGCACGAATGTCAATCAAAATCGGAGGTGGCACCAGCGACTGTAATTGTGGCAACGCTTACAGTGTTCATGATAAACTCGAAAATTTGTCAAATATTTATTGTCGTCACAATATATATTTATTTAAAAAGGTGTATTACGTTGGGAGATCGAACGACACATGTACATACATAAATGTTAAATAAAGCTCACTATCGATAGCTCAATTTACATTTAATTGAAAGTAAATTCGCATCAAGTTTAATAAGCTTTAAGGATTATAGCCACCTCGCCAAATTAACGCGCTTGGCGCAATCCACATACAAGCGAAATTTGCAGAGTAATGAAAGACCAGAAAGTTTTTTCAGCTTTGAGCTCTAAAACTGTTCAGAAAAAATACGCGGCAGAATCATTCGTTTCGTTCGTTCGAAATTGATTGTGCATTATTTCAAAAGCTAGACTCCCCTTGGAAAATTGTATTGAACGTACTCGAGTCACTATCTTTCAGTTATGCTACCTATTGAACAAGTTACATGTACAGTTGCATCAAAGGTATAAACTTAAACTAGTCCAAGATGCCGATAAGATTATGCCAGTTAATTTTATTAATACCAGCTGTTTGTTCTATTCACCAAATCTTAACAGTGGTAACAGCAGTACAGAGGCGCATAAATCTGAATAAATTTACTTCAATAAGTTAGACTACACAAAGGGTAAAAGGTTTTATAGAATCGTAGGATAAGTGAATAAATGATATACTATTTCATAAACATGGAGTGAGAACTTCAAATATTTATAATAATTCATTAGATCCATAAAAAGACTGCTTTGAAAAGAGCTTTTTTAAATACTTTAGTAAAAATAAGCATAAAGTCCCGTTACATCCAGACGCACACACTTCTTTGCTTCTTTCCTTAGCCATTCATAGGCAATACATTGTATGGGCGTATTTTTTCCAGCTTGTGCTGCTGCTGTTGCCACACATTAGCGGCAAGTGCTGCAATAAAACGTCAGCTGTGACACTTGATGACAGCAACACTTTGCTGGTGCGGAATTTGATGTGTACTCCATATTATCAAACGGTTGACAAGTGAGTACCAACACCGCCTACCGCGCGGTTAGGTGTGTGTCTGTCACATTATTATTGCAACATGTTGCAACTTTGCGCGCCATAGCAATTTTATTACATTCACTCGAATTGTCCAAGTTTTTTCACTCGCTTTGTGGTGGCGATAAAAGCCGAAGATGAAACATTTATGTGAGTCTAAAGCTGTCAGAATTCTCTCTGTCGGCCCGCCATTAAACACAAACTGAAAATGCGAAATAATGGCAATGACAACAATTGCGTTCAACAAAGATTGTTGCAGCAGTTTGGCACTCAACTTGGATCTAGGGTGGACAGTGAATTTAAGAGCGCGTTACCATCATCTGTTTTCCATATTCGGTGCGTCCCCGTTCCCGTTCATCAACTCAAAGACGAATCTTTATTATCTGTTGTGTCTCATTTCGTTTACATTACATTTTATTGTTATTACCGATTTTGTGTTGATGGAAAGTACGTATTTGACCCATTCGAAGATATATTCAGCAGTGTGGTTTCAATCTGGTATGTATGTGGTTCGAAGTGGTTCATTACAGCTATTTCAGAAATTAAAGAATTCAGCCTTTCAAATAATTCAATAGTTTTTGTCCTCACAACGCAATACTTTATTTACCTTTAAAAATTATTCGGAAATGTTTATAAATGAAAGAGAAGTCGACAATAATACCCCAATGATTAGACTTCAAATCATAAATTATTTTATTGTATACAATCTCTTCTTAGAGACCCAGTAACAAGGTAATTAATTGAATACTACAGAAGATTTATTTGGCGAGGTTTATTATATACGATTTTTACTTTTCTGGTCCAAAGGAGATCGAATTATTTTATTTTTATGTAGCTGTCTTCAACAATGCAAAATGGTCCAAGCGATAGAGAGTGTGAATCGAACAAAGTTAACCAATTGTCCTGCTCTTACAGATCCCTTGTCGCAATTGCTTGTACTGCGCTTCTTTCCTTGCAGTTTTATGAAGATAACTCACACTGGCATTGTTATTAGAAATAGATGATATCTTCATTAAGATATCTCACATTTTAACCAATATATGTATGTACATACATATAGGGGATTAAATCAACCTGAAGTTCGAAAACCTTTATAAGAGGTATACGGGGACTAATGGAAATTTCGACCCGATTTCACCTGTTCTCGGCACAGAAATATATACTGAATCTTAATAATATATCTCAAAGATTCACTCGATATCTTTAACAGTTCTTAATTTTTATCATATGGAATTTAAATTGAGTTACTTGGGAAGTAGGTTGTAGTTGTCATTCGATTGTGCCCATTTTGTTTCAATGTTTGAATAACCTATTATACGAGTACTTGTAGAATTTCACCTAAAGGTGGGCGGTGTCATTCCCATTGTCAAATCTTGACACTGGCTGCGGTCATTAAGATATCTCCATTTATGATTCATACTGGCTTCTTTCGATTTTGTAAAGAATGATCGGTGCCCGGTATTTTCTGACAGAGAGTTTCCTTATGGGAATTGTCTGATGAAATTCGAGAAGTTGTGCGTGGAAAGTAGGCGCAGTTCCGGTCCGATTTCACGCTTTTGTACCAGAAAGTTTCCACAGTGCTGGTAGATTCGAGGTGCCCTCATAACGGACGTAGGCGTGGCTATGTTCCGATAATACACATATGAGAGCACTTAGTAGAAAAAGAAGAGGGAACTTGTTAGATTTCGCATATCTGGTAGCAGCTCAAGGAAATACAAGCTAGAAACGCCGAACGGTCAATAAGCTTTATTTGTACCAAACTTACATCGCACTACCGATTTTTCCAATATGAGATGCTTTGAGGAGTTTAGATACAAATATTTTAGATTTAAAATAGAGTGAGTTAAAATAAAGTATGAGAAAAATGAAATCATCTGTTATGAAACTAATATTTTTACACCGATGTTATAGGTGTACTAGAAATGCTTTGTTTCTTGAAAACTACAGCATTACCGCAGGAAAAGTTTTCTTGCCTTTTTAGAGAAAATCAACAACATTGCTTATATGTACATATGTACATAAATAAAAAGGTTAACTGCATATTAGCGGTTCACTTTCCAGCAGCCTCGATTTTCCAGCCTGACGGCCGGTGGCATTCAAAATTATTTACAATGTAATTGATCAAATGCCGTAATTCGAATGCTGAATTTTTCTAGAATTTAACACAAAGAATTTAATGGATATGGCATTCCCATATTGAGGCATTACATATTTTCCAGGAAAGTATTGAATCTGAAAAAAGAATCATAGCTTCCTCAAATTCTAATAAATTTCATAAAAATTTTACGACTGAGCACATAAGCTTTTAAAGTAGATTTATATGCGTTTATTGAAGCAAAAGCAATCCAAAAGAAACAAACAAACACAATCACACATGTGTCTCTGCTAACCAGGCTGATATAATCGAGAAGCAGACAGTCGGACGCACATTACGTCGAGACTATCGTAAATAAATTATAACGCCTCGAATAGTCTAACAAGCGCCAGCGCTGAGAAGCAAGAAGAGAAAGAGAACATCGCTCGTGGTGGACAAGCGTGCCGTGGACTCTGCGAGCAAACTCCAATAAGGATGAGTTAGTTGCATGGTCACGCAACATATTGCTCCTTGCAAGTGCAAATTTATGCAACAATGCAATTTTTCCACTAAATAAAGAATTCATGAAACGAATGGCGCAGAAGTGTGGTGCCGATTGTCTCGCATGGAATCAGGAGTGACGCGCCAGTGCGGAAGTGAACAAAATGACAGTAAAATTGGATGTTTCAATGAAAATGGCTAAATTATAGAGTCTCGCGACTA
Organism: Bactrocera tryoni; assembly: GCF_016617805.1. Classification (NCBI taxonomy): domain Eukaryota; kingdom Metazoa; phylum Arthropoda; class Insecta; order Diptera; family Tephritidae; genus Bactrocera; species Bactrocera tryoni. The sequence continues at coordinate 56,800,569 of NC_052503.1, forward strand.
CATTAAATGGAAATAGATTTATATAAGGACACACAGCGCCAATATCGAAAAGCTACAACACACATACATTTATGTGTTATATCTATATGTATGTGCATACTTTTATACTTGCTTTGAACTCATGAATGAAATTTCTATCTTGGCGTCGGTGGGTCAATTGCAATTTTAGTAATGTTTTTGTAATAACCGTTAATTGCAATAACGAAGTAGTGGTTACTAATAGAGTTAAAAGGGTTTTTTTGAGAATACATTAGCCTGTTATTTAATAAGACATACAAAGGAAAAATACATTATAAAGTGAAACAGCCATATTGTTCCTTTGAGACGGCATCACTACAATTGAATCCATATATTCGGTAGTTAGACTTAGTATTATATTCAATAAAATATACATATGTACATACTAGCAGCATATGCTACTTTTACAAAAACTGGCTCGCTGGAAATATATTTTGCTCCAATGAGGAGGTCAAAATGAAAAACACCGCTTTCAAATACCTTCTTGCATGAAACTACTTCTGGATGGAAATTATTCAAAAACCGATCTGTATATACGCGACATGTTCATTTGTAATTTTGCATGCGTCCTTTCCTCTCAAAGAAGTTGCTCATTAGATTGCAACCGCCGATATCGGATTACTATAAGATATAATTGCCATGGAAACTGATAATTCAAAATGAAGTTCTCCTATTCAAATTTCTTTTATTTGACAACTTATATTCTCGAAATTCATCAATTATTGTCTACCACTATAACATATAGCTGCCTATAACTGACTGATCAAAATTAAGACAACAATCGCCATAAATGATCTTTCTTCCTTATTATTAAATAACCGTAATTCAACTTGAAGGTGGCTTATATCAAATAACCTGGCTAGAAAGAACTAGCAAAACCTTTCCTGTTGAATACATATTGGCCAATTTATACTACATAAAGTCAGCCGAAAGTTTGAAAACTTTTATTTTAGGTATGTATATGGGGGCTTATAGAGCGGTTCCACCATCACTTTCTAAAATTTTCGAACCACGAGCGCCCCTCGTTATTGCGATTTGTTGTACCAAATTATAGTTTGATATTTTGATTTGCGGCTAAGTTATGGCCATTTATTGGTTTTCGATTAATGTCGTTTTGAGGGCGTGGAGTGGTCGGATTGCGCCCATCTACGAACCACCTTTTTCGCCAAGGAAACCGTGTGCCAAGTAACATCACGATATCTTAATGCCCAGACTGACGGACGGATGGACGTACAGCAGACTTCCCAATTTCAATTCGTCTTGTCAAACTCATTTATATATATATATATAAATCTACATATATCTATCGCGATTTGTTTTAGGTGTTACAAGCAACCGTTAATTGTACAAAACTATTATAAAATAGTATAAAATTTAATGACTCAAAAATCGTTAACCTGCTCTCGCATAATATTCAAAGTTCTCAGATCGTTCCTATATATATAATATAAATATGTACATATTTATCAAAAGAGCTTAAGTTACGATTATTAGTTTGTAAAAAAACAAGAAAAAACGTTAAATTCGGCTGCACCGAAACTAATATACCCTTCACAGGTGTATTTCTTTTAGTAACTATGTGTCCAGATTGTATGGAAGCTATAAATATAGAAATCCGATCTGAACAATTTTGTCGGAGATTATGTTGTTACCTTAAGCAGTATTCCATGTCAAATTTCGTGAAGATACTACGTCAAATGTGAAAGTTTTCTATACAAGAACTTGATTCCGATTGTTCAGTTTGTATGGCAGCTATATGTTATAGTGGTCCGATATCGGCAGTTCCGACAAATGAGCAGCTTCTTGAAGAGAAAATGACGTTAGCAAAATTTCAAAACGATATCTTAAAAACTGAGGGACTAGTTCGTATATACACAGATAGACGGACAGACAGACAGACAGACGGACATGGCTAAATCGACTCAGCTCAACTTTCTGATCGTTTATATAATGGTTTGTCAAAAAAGTCTTGCGGTATTTTTATTGAATTTTTTTTTTTATTGAAATTGAAATGAATTTTTGATGACTCATGCCCAGCTCTTGACCGATGCTACACATGCTACTATTCCGGTCTCTTTTGACCAATTCGGCGATTTTATCGCAATTTTCGACGACAGGCCTTCCGGAGCGTGGCGCATCTTCGACCACCTCTACACCAGAACGAAAACGTTGAAACCATCTTTGTGCGGTGGAAATGGAAACTGTATCGGGTCCATAAACTGCACAAATTTTATTGGCGGCTTGAGATGCATTTTTGCCTTTATCGTAGTAGTACTGTAAAATATGCTGTATTTTCTCATTATTTTGCTACATGTTTGCGACGCTATAACTCACGAACGACACGCCGAAAATAAACGACAATCAATCAAACACGTGTTAGCGAAAGCAAGAAATGAGCTTTCTAAAATGGTATAGCATGACCCGATGCGACGAATAAAACTAGAACTACGCGCTTTCAGCGCCAACTAGCGAAAATACCGCAAGACTTTTTTGACAACCTATTATATACTTTATAGGGTCTCCGACTCTTCCTTCTGGGTGTTACAAACTTCATTACAAACTTAATTAAAATCACTTATCACAGGTTTATACAGTATTTCGTTAATTATCAGTCGGGTGTGTCAGGTATTATTTATAAAAAAACACTTTCATATTATATACAAACGCTTGTACCAAATATTCGTTCCCCCCACTTCCACCAATGCACGTACTTATCGTTCGGGGTATTTTAGTTGCGGCTTTCAGTTGAGTTGTCTGGATTTATTTGACATGCACTCATCCTGTTATGTCATTTTCAATGCGTATACGAGTATAAATAAAACAATGCAACACACATTACATATTGAGGGTGTTTCTGCGGTACTGCAGACAGTTCCCTGTCATATTTGAGTATTGACATTTGGCTCACCTCAACTGTGGTCGTGGGGTCGACATTTTTGTAATATGCAAGCTTTTAGTTGAATTAATATTATTTGCTCTTTGGCGCCTAGTTAGTCATTCTCGAAATCCTTTATTTATTAACTAAATTTATTAATTTATTTTCAATCAAAAATGTTTGATGAATTTATTATTCACCTGTGACGGCAGTCAGCTAATTTATATGCACGTTCAATAAAAGTTTATGAAAATATTTAATTATATGCATGTCATTCTCAAGACTTATGTAGCTTATTTGTGAAGCAATCCAGATAATAATATAATTGAGAACATAAAATTACCAATTTGGTATTTATGAGAAGGGCACTGTGTGTTTTCAAAAGTGGCGGTGTATTTATTAGTCTTCCAGAAATACACCAAATGCTCTGACTGTGTTTTTATACTCTCGCAACAAAGTTGCTAAGGAGAGTATTATAGTTTTGTTCACATAACGGTTGTTTGTAAGTCCTAAAACTAAAAGAGTCAGATATAGGATTATATATACCAAAGTGAGCAGGGTGACGAGTAGAGTTGAAATCCGGATGTCTGTCCGTCCGTCCGTCCGTCCGTGCAAGCTGTAACTTGAGTAAAAATTGAGATATCATGATGAAACTTGGTACACGTATTTCTTGGCTCCATAAGAAGGTTAAGTTCGAAGATGGGCAAAATCGGCCAACTGCCACGCCCACAAAATGGCGGAAACCGAAAACCTATAAAGTGTCATAAACAAGCCATAAATAAAGATATTAAAGCGAAATTTGGCACAGAGGATCGCATTAGGGAGGGGCATATTTGGACGTAATTTTTTTGGAAAAGTGGGCGTGGCCCCGCCCTCTACTAAGTTTTTTGTACATATCTCGGAAACTACTATAGCTATGTCAAATAAACTCTATAGAGTCGTTTCCTTAAGGCATTTCCATATACCGTTCAAAAATGGAAAAAATCGGATAATAACCACGCCCACCTCCCATACAAAGGTTATGTTGAAAATCACTAAAAGTGGGTTAACCGACTAACAAAAAACGTCAGAAACACAAAATTTTACGGAAGAAATGGCAGAAGGAAGCTGCACCCAGGCCTTTTTTTAAGTTAAAAATGGACTTATGGACCAAAAACCATATCTCAGGAACTACTAGACCGATTTCAATGATGACATGTACGAAATATGGGTGAAATCGGTTAACAACCACGCCTTCTTCCAATATAACGCTATTTTGAATTCCATCTGATGCCTTCTCTGTATAATATATATGTACGTTAGGAACCAATGATGATAGCGGAATAAAACTTTACACAAATACGGTATTTGAAAAATATGTAAATGACGGATAATGAAATCTCGATTATCACTTTATCATGCGAGAGTATAAAATGTTCGGTGACACTCGAACTTAGCCCTTCCTTACGTGTTCTATCTCTCTTTATTCTGGCAATTTGAACTTCCGTTTGAGAGTAGCGGAAGAATTAATATAGTTGAGTAAAATTAATTACAGTTTTTAGTGTAGATTTGTTTAGACGCCCTCGTATTGGCTTCGGGCAGTTTGACAGTTCTTGGCCAAATAGATATCCGGATCCGTTCCGTTTACTACCAATAGCTTGTGAAATGTAAAGCTTCACTTAAGTTCTCCCTGTTTCATTAAGCGAGTCTTAGACTTTCACCTTCTAAGCTTTTGTGTACAAGAGGACAGCCGATTATGCATAACTGGAAATGTGAGCTGTCACAGAGAGACAGACTGTTGCGTGTCAAAAAATCACCATACAAATGTAACAGAAAAATCCACAATATCCATGCATAAAAATTGGGCAAAAATGTTCTCCAAACAATAGTTTTCCGACTAAGTCAATAGAAGTAAGAGCACATATACGTAAAGCGCATATATTATTTGTACACACTCCGGTTATCTTAAACAATTAAATGCTTGAATCCACATTTTTTGCTGAGTCCTTACCGCTTTTAGTCCCGAAATTTACGGCTATTTACATATGTGTGATATATATCTATGTATGTACATGTCATACTTATGTACGTAAATCAAAAAACAACCTCTGGACATAAAGCTCCCTCAAATACAGGTACTTGCGCTTAATGCCGCCCTTTTGGCTATTCGCCACTGTTGCAACTTGTGTGTCAAAATGAGATTTGTCTACTTTGCTTTCGATGAAGGTTGAGTGCGTAATCTTTTAAATAACGGAATAAGAGTGCTTTCAATAAGCATTTAGGCACTCATTTAGCTGTTTTTACCTTATGGTCAACATGCAGTTTAAGTCGTTTTTGCTCTACTTGGCTGATTCGACAAGTTTTGAAACTATTTGTGGATGTAAGGAATTACGTTTGGATGTTCTTATAATTCACAGCGTTTATTGGAGCTTGCAATGCTGAAACACGCATAAATACATACGAAAATTTTATTTGACAAGTGTCGTGCTATTAGACATATAGCAGGAATATATATACAAATATATATATACATATATATATATATATATATATTAGGAAAGCTTTTACAAGAACTAAAAAATTTCGCCAAATATAACCTTATGTAATCTTAAATCGCTCTTTTGTATTAACACACATAAAGATTTCACATCGTAAGCTAAATTTCTTCCATTGTCGAAATACTTAAAATGAAAATCGATTTAAAATAATATTTGTTTTAAAAATACTCGTAATATTCCAGAATATAATAAAAATTGTTTTCAAGTTACAATGTTCAATCCATAAATGTCACTGTAAAATGAGAATTAATAAAATTATAAATTTATGGGTACCCTTAAATCATAAGCCAGTTCTGCTGTTCGTCCCGCCCCTTAACCGCGTGAAATTCGAATATTTTAACAGAGACGACGGCGCCCACCGGGAAAAATAGATGTAATGATCCACATCACAACACCGCCCAATATTTAAGATCCGCACTGTCACATTCACCCCTCTCACATATGTATGTACATTTCTCTACAAGTTGACGCATTTGGTATTTTGAACGAACACACGAAACGAAGGGTTTCCTTCCTCATTCTCAGCATTTAACGATTGCGTTGCAGTGTCGGGATCTCGCTGAGTTCATCGAGAGATTTTCGCTTGCTGTTATACAATTATAGTCATTCTTTATTGACATTGTTGTATTTATTTTTGGGTTTCAATTTGGTTATGTGTTTATGTGTCAGCTGTCATATTTAAGAGATTTATGCGCTCATCAAGTGACAATTTAAACGAAACATTTTTATAGGCGTTCCTGTATTTTGGGATTTATATCCCACAAGCAGATGTTGAAGTTAGAAAGTGAGTGTGAAAAATATATGTATAATATGAAGCAAAGTATTCAGATTCATTTACAACATAATATATGTATATATATATATACATATATATATCATATATACTTTATTAACATATATCTACTTTAGGCATGCTCTACATTTTATGATTATAATCCACCAAACTGTTTATTCGTCCATAAAATTATATGTATAAAGATCCTAAATAATTTTGAATTACTACACCTTAATACCTTACATTATTTTTAATATTTTTATAAAATTTCTTAAGAAAGAATTTACTGGTTGCAAAATTAAACATACGTAATTCGCCGTTTGCTCTTAACACCAAAATTCTTTCGCAAAATCGTACTCTCAAACACCCAACAATCAGTTAATTTGATGATCCCATTGCTCACGTCTTTTATATTTAGGACAAGATTTGTGAGATAGTCATAGACCATGGCAATTCTATGTTGGATCTCGAAGCTGATATAGTGTTCAGGGTTTATTTTGGTTCAAAGACAGAATGTTGTATATTTTAATGGCTGGGAAAGAACAAGAACACAACAACCCCGACTTGTGATGACAGGAAAGTACTTAAATCAATTAGAATAAGTACATAAAGTTATCGATTGGTTTCAACCCAGTGGCGTAGCTACAACTTCTTGCCGCCCCCCTTTATCTACCTACCTGCAAGTTTCATGAGGTGGTTCAATTGAGAGATTCGGTTGCTGAGAATATTGATACCACAAAAGACGCAGCTTTAGTCATTAATGACGTTAAAACGTTCAGTTTCGTCGCACTTCTGTTTTTTGGGCGAAAATTCTCGAATCTTTTGACAAAGTTCAAAGAAAGTTACAAGAAAAAGGAATCACTTTCATTCATGTATTGGGACAACTGCAAATTTTGGTGGATAAACTGAATGACTGGAGGACCAGTTTGTGCGACCAAACAATAGTCATAGCCAAAAATAAGTGCGAACAGTGGGGTGTTACTATTATCAAGAGAATTCGGAAGAAGCGAAATATGTCTGGGGAAATATCTGAAGATACTGGTTTGAATTCAGAAGAAGAAATGCGTCGCTGTATGATCGAAATTCTGGATAAGCTATCAATGGAAATATCCACAAGTTTCACCAATTTGGAAAAGCTTAATGACCGTTTTGGTTTTCTTTGTGATTTTGAACAAATTATAGAACTAACCAGAGACTGATACAATGACAAACTCGTCGAAATTAAAGAAAAATGCCAGCAACTTGCCTAATCCTATCCAGATGACTTGGATAACGAAGATTTATACAGTGACATCCAAGACGTCCTACTTTTATTAAAGAGAGCGAAGAAAACCGAAGAACAAATTGGATTTTCGCCAGAAAAAGTTTTATTATACATTTCTTCAATGGGACTGGAAGCCTACAAGACGTTAGCGACAGCTTTAAGAATACTACTCACTATACCTGTATCAGTTGCATCTTGTGAAAGATCTTTTAGCAAACTTAAATTGATCAAATCTTACTTGAGATCGACCATGAGTCAGAGTAGACTGTCCAATCTTGCGATTCTCTCAATAGAATGTGAAACTGCTTCAACTTTAAAATACAATGATATGATATGTGATTTTGCAGCGATCAAAGCTAGAAAAGTGCATCTTTAAGTTCTATCACTATTTTTAAGAAAGATATAAGCCAAAAGATATAAGAGAAATTCGAGTAAAAATTAATATTTTTCATTGTTATTCAGATTATTGCATTGTGAGTGTACAACTCTTTATCTTTTATAATAAACTTTGTAAAAAATTTTGTTGAAGTATTTTTCTGAATATTAAAAAACAGCGAAGATCGTTTTGCCGCCCCCAAGACGTTGCGCCCGGTGCGATGTAGAATATCAATGTTATTTCAAAATGTTAAAAAAAAACAAAATTTGTATTTTTGATTTGACCAAAGATGCCTTTTCTTTATTCACAACTTTACATATTTTCGAGATTGAAGTTTCGGACTATTTACTCCAGAAACCACAAAAGTAATTTTGATCATTTTGATCGAATATTTAAAGGTAAACCCAATAGGGCTGACGATGTTATATAATAAAAGACTACAGAATCGCACATAGTGTTTCCTAGTTTCGGTTTTCATCGGTCTTCTAGTCTATGAATAGCAAATCATTCGTGCTTCTGAGAAGTTAATGGCCTTTGTAGGCCACACTAGATGCCATCATTATACTCTCGCAACAAAGTTGCTAAGGAGAGTATTATAGTTTTGTTCACATAACGGTTGTTTGTAAGTCCTAAAACTAAAAGAGTCAGATATAGGGTTATATATACCAAAGTGATCAGGGTGACAAGTAGAGTCGAAATCCGGATGTCTGTCTGTCCGTCCGTCCGTCCGTGCAAGCTGTAACTTGAGTAAAAATTGAGATATCATGATGAAACTTGGTACACGTATTCCTTGGCTCCATAAGAAGGTAAAGTTCGAAGATGGGCAAAATCGGCCCACTGCCACGCCCACAAAATGGCGGAAACCGTAAACCTATAAAGTGTCATAACTAAGCCATAAATAAAGATATTAAAGTGAAATTTGACACAAAGGATCATATTAGGGAGTGACATATTTGGACGTAATGTTTTTGGAAAAGTTGGGCGTGGCCCCGCTCCCTACTAAGTTTTTTGTACATATCTCGGAAACTACTATAGCTATGTCAACCAAACTCTATGGAGTCGTTTCCTTCAGGCATTTCCATATACAGTTCAAAAATGGAAGAAATCGGATAATAACCACGCCCACCTCCCATACAAAGGTTATGTTGAAAATCACTAAAAGTGCGTTAACCGACTAACAAAAAACGTCAGGAACACTAAATTTTACGGAAGAAATTGCAGAAGGAAGCTGCACCCAGGTTTTTTTTTTAAATTGAAAATGGGTGTGGCCTCGCCCACTTATGGACCAAAAACCATATCTCAGGAACTACTCTACCGATTTCAATGAAATTCGGTATATAATATTTTCTTAACACCCTGATGACATGTACAAAATATAGGTGAAATCGGTTCACAACCACGCCTTCTTCCAATATAACGCTATTTTGAATTCCATCCCATGCCTTCTCTGTATAATATATAGTACATTGGGAACCAATGATGATAGCGGAATAAAACTTTACACAAATACGGTATTTGAAAAATATGTAAATGACGGATAATGAAATCTCGATTATCACTTTATCATGCGAGAGTATAAAATGTTCGGTGACACCCGAACTTAGCCCTTCCTTACTTGTTTGTTATTTTGAATAGATGCAGCCATAACAAAACTTTAATATTTCTTCTAAAAATTAATTTATGTTTATGCATTTTTCAAACTAACAGTTATACTCTATAAGCTTTACGGGGATTCCTTCCAGCTGACTCATTCAATACACGAGCTAATGCCAACCGAACTTTCTGTGTAACAAATCAGGCGTTATTCAAAACTCCAACTGTGTAATTAACCACAAAAGCAAAAGAAAAAAGGAAAAATTATAGATCATATCTGCTGATCATGAAATATTGTCGTAAGAAGAAACCGAAAAAATGAGTCTAATAAGTCGCCGATGTTAACCCTATAATTTAGTAATTACCTAGAGAAACATGAGGGAAAATGTAGGAAAAATTAGAAATATTGGTGTGAGCGAAGTGCTTACAAAGCGATAACAGCTACACGCATGCGCGAACATATTTTCCGAAAATGCTGAAAAAAATTCTTTGACATGAAAGAACAACGAATAGTAAATAAAACAAATTGGTTCAAAAGCGCAGACGTGGTCAAAAGAAAAATGAAGGTAATAAGTCAAATTGCTTTGTGCCGCCAACAGCTATGCTTGTATGTACATATGTATTTGGATTGTGCATTTCGAAATTATGGCATTTTTTGGTCTTCCTCAAAACGAGTGTAATTACAGCAAGAATGAGCAGCACAGGAAGTGCACCTTTTTGGATTAAGCAAAATTAAATACCTCAGCCAATTCAGGCCTCAATACACTTATACAAGCGTACTTATACCATACACACCATATAAAATATGATAGAGACATCAGTGGAGGTTGATTTTGATCTGGAAATGGCCAGCGGCTGTTGTCGTTACCATTTTACGCACACACACTCGTAAATTTGTGGCAGCATTAATGTATTGAGCCCACCGACGATTGGTGATGACACGACAGATGTCAGTCAGCAATTTTTCTCCAGCAGCCTCAGCCTCGCATTCTCATACCATTCTTTACCAGAAAGACGAAATATATATTGCTGAGAGTTAATAAGCTGATTTATTCATACGATAGCAGGAGATTTTTTATAGCTCATTGCGTTTGAAAATCCCTTAGGCTTGCGGATGTATTTAAAAAGCAATAAAGCAAAATCTTTGACGTTTTGACTACCTGTTTTGACTCAAACACACACGGGAGATGTAGATATTGCGTACTTTGTTTGAGCGGAAGTGTTTACCAAGTAAATTTCTCTCATTTTATTAAAGTGCCTATGTACAAAATAAACGTAAGTTTAGCCAGTAAATAAAGGCAAATTTTTATATCTCACCTGCAATCAAAAAACACTGGACAATACGACAAATCACTTGCCAAACAGCAACATTAGTAGAACCACTCAGCGCATCGCGCTGATCATCCACATACATTGTGACCTGGAAATTGCAATTAAATTCCCGGGCATATAATATTTCAAAAAATTAATGTTGTTAAGTTGGTAGGACTGTCTTTTAATGCTATGCCAATATGGGATATGGGATATGCGAATGTTGAAAAAGGCTTACGGTGATTCGATTTTATCAAAAAACACAACCCTACGAGTGGTACAAAGTCTTCAAAGACGGATTAAGGCGGTTCTGAACGACCTTCGACTTTTCGCTAAAGCTGAATTTTTTTTAAAAAGATGACCGTAAAAAGGTCTCTTTGGACATGCTTGATCTTGAGAGTTCCGATCCCACATTCATGGAAAGCATTATAACTGCACATAAGACATGGGCTTATGAGTTTGACATGCAAACAAGTCAACAATAATCGGAATGGAAGGGAAAGAACGAGCCGAAACCAAAAAACCACGCCAAAGCCGCTCAAAAAAGAAAGTAATTTTAATTGTTTTTTTTTCGATATTCGTGGTTTGTTGCATCAGGAATTTTTTCCAGGGGAACAGACGGCCAACAAGGTATTCTATTTGGCTGTATTGAGGCATTTGCGTAAGAACATCCGTCGAAATCGGCCGGAATTGTGGAAGAACAATTCGTGAATTTTACACGATCATAATGCACCACTAAATCCAGCCGAATTTCAAGCCAAAAATGCAATGAATACAATCGCGCAACCACCATATTTACCAGGGTTGGATCCGTGTAATTTTTTCTTGTTCCCCAAACTGAAATTGCCGCTCTGTGGAACGCGAAGACATAAAACAAAATTCGCTGAAGAAGCTGAAGGCAATCCCAAAAAATACTTATCAAAAGAGTTTCGAGGAAAGTATATGTACATATATATATACACTATATATTGTGTCCGACGATTCTTGGGTTTTACAAACTCCGTGAAAATATTTCCGCAATCTGGAAACTTGCAATTTTATTGAAAAGTTCGACGTTTTTGTGTTATAGATTCTCAGAATTGTGTTGTTTGCAGTAACTTAAAATATTCATCTCGGCCAAAAAATGGAATTAAACATTTTGGAATATCTCAGCAATGAACTTATATAATTCACTACAAAACGAATTTCGGGTAGGCCGTCCAAAATCACTTCTTGTTCCGTTAACTATAGATGTTGTGCACAGACTAATATTGCTTATCGTAAAAATGAACCAACTATAGGCGTTAGCGGGGTCAACATACATTTAGTATTGCATGAACATTTGACTGTTAAAAAAAATGGTTCACGTTGGATCCCACACAATTTGCCAATGGCTCAAAAAAAGACTCGTGTCGATTGGTCGAGAGAAATATTAAAAAATACGACAATGGTGCTTCGAAACTGAATCGTGGATTTATGATCGTATGAGTCCAAAAGTAAAAAACAGTCAATTGTATGAGTGTTTCAAAATGAGTCGAATCCAACAAAAGCTGTTCGCGTACGAAGTTTGCCACTTTTTGCTGAAAATTAGACATATCGCAACCATACCACTAGAACAATTGTTTTTCAAGAAATCAGGAAAATCAACCGCCGAAGATGGATCCCTCTGCACCACGATTATGATAGCTTTCACACATAAAACAACTACATTTTTGAGCGCTCAAAGCATACATATGATGAGTCATCCTCCATATGGTCCTGACTTGGCAGCGAGTGACTTATTTTTATTTCCTCTCTTACAAAATAAACTAAAAAGTCAAAGTTTTTCGACACCTGAGGAGGTGGTTGTTGCGTTCAAAAGGCATGCTTCGGAGATATCTCAATCAGAGTGGCAAAAGTGCTTCGACAATTGGTAAAAGCGCATGCAAAAGTGTATAGATCTTAATAGAGAATATTTTAAAAGCAATAAATCGATTTTCGATGATTAAAATTTGTTTTTACTCTTGAATCCCGAAATATAAAAGGCAACCAAAGTAAACATAACCATTATGAAACCCGAAATAAGTGTCGAAAGAACCTTTTACTAACGAAATCAAACAAGAAATCAAGAAAGAGAAGAAGGTCGAGATTGAGACCTGTTTTAAAAAGTTGGAAAATCTCTAACCATCTCTAACCAAATAAACCAAAGAAGAAAACCGAGAAAATTCGTATAGATATTTTCAAAGCTACATTGCTTTTTGTTGAGGTTAATGAATTTTCGTTAAAGCTGTAAAAGCAATTCAATTTGTAAAAAAATAAATATAACAAAAAAGTTGTAAATCAAGTCCATATATGAGAACATAAAAGTACAAATGTGTGTGTAAATACAGCTGTTTTGATTTCCATGAACTTCAATAAATTTGCTTAACTAACTGTTTGAACAAGAAATCTCAAAACTAAATACTACGAAAGTTTGGTCAAAGTTTGTTTATTAAATGTTATGACAAAAGCCCTAGCAAACAGCAAATATAAGTGAGTTGCTCACAGTTGAGTAGTAACATGCTAATCCCCGAAAGTGAGCACCCACAAAAACTAGAATAAGTTAAACAAAAATAACTGTAAGTTAGCAGAATGAGTGGCAGGAACACAAACGCGCATATGTATGCACGCAGTCCTGCGGTCACTAAACAAACATGCGATAAGTTTGTATACATATGTATGTACATAGTATATGTAAGTAAGGTAAAATGCGAGTGCTCGCTTCGGTGTGGCAGCCAAATGACGCAAGGCAGAGCAAAAATAACGCCGCACAGGACCAGAAGAACGAGACGCAACAAAAAGTGCATAGAAGTCAATGAGCCTCAAGCACATTTGGTTAAATAAGCAAAACAACAGACACACACGAAAAAACACCAACACAACCAACTAGTCCTGACACAATGAGCGCACAGGCTTTTGTTTGTATGTAAGTGTGAGATTATGTGAAATCCAGTTATAACAGATGACCTGAGCTCGCCCAGCGACAAGTGAATTGCTTGTGGCTGTTTACTAATTAACAACAAATTTCCATGCTACTGAATATTTTTGTTTCTTTTTCTGGTTTTTGAATTTTTCAAAGTCAAGAACTAGTCGGCGGCAGGAGTCTAAATAAACAAATAAGGCCCTTCTTTGTTCGCGTTGTGGCTGCAGCCTCAATGCGCTCATTAACAGTGACAGAACTATGGTGAAAGGGGAAACATTTCAAATGCCACATCGTGAAGTGGCACAGTTGTCAACGAAATTCCACTTCACACTTCAAGTGCGGCAGCCAATTGACAGGATGATGAGATCAAGTATCATTCGTTCGCCACCGACGCAGACAGTAGCAATGACAACAGCGCCTATTGGGAGGTACAATGTTGCCACACAAAAGGCATTTTTTTAGTGTACAAGTATAATTGAAATTCCGTGAAATATTTGACGTAAGCGGGTGTTGTCCGCTGAAAAGCGTGAAGAAAACAAAAATAATACTCTTGAGAAATTGTACTTTAACTGTACCTACTATAAGGCCTCGATATTTCAAGAGCAAGGAGCGAGTTGAAGGGATTACGTGAAATTATCGCGAAGCAGGAAATAAAACAAATAAATATTAATCAATCAAGCAAAGAAGGGCTAGGTTCGGTTGTAACCGAACATTTCATATTCTCTCAACTCGCAAGGATCAAAGTCGGGGAACATGTTTTCCGATATTTTCGGTAAGAAACTCGCAATGGGCACTGTCCTCCATATATGTGACCTGGTCTACGAAAAGGGAGCTAACGTGCGAAAACTAGTTTTCTGGGAAAAGCTGTTAAAAATAATCGTCAGTTTCTCGTTATCTCATTAATTGTTCTCCTTTTTTTTGATACCTAAGTATGTATACAAGTATCTCACAATTACCTAATTTCATCAGGATATCTTAATTAACACAGACGAACCGATATCTTCTTTAAAAAAGTAGGCATTTACACTGGGGTTCAGATATTTGATGTCTGAGTTTCGAGTAGTTCTTGAGATAAAAGATTTCCCCTTAATGGGAGCGGTGCCAGGCCCATTGTCCAAGGTACATTAGTCATTCCATTATGGCTGTGAAATTTAATGCTTGTGGCGCATTTATTCAGCGAGTTATAACACTTTTATGGGTAATAGACGTGGCTTTCATCCGATTTTATCCATGTTGGAAGGAATAATCCTCAGCGAGTTTGTCTGATATACCTTTAGACATTTTTGAGATGTACTCGTATTCATTAAACATATTAGGGAGCGGAGCTACATTTTTAGTACACAGGTGTTCTTCACTTCTGCGATCCTTTGCACACTAAATTTTAGACTAATCACATTTTGTGGGCGTGCCATTCTCAACTTTTACTCTACTTGCAGCGTGCTCAACGGGCAGACCTCGTCTCTTCATCCTGATAATTTATATACATACATACATATGTGTATAAGTATAATCATATATCCATCTCGATTAGTTTTAGGTGATGCAAACAACCGTTAGGTGCACAAAGCTATGTATGTACCAACACGTTGCGAGAATATAACAAATAATATTTAATGTTCCATCAAATACGTAAGTCTCAATACAATTTGTACAAACTTTGAGAGCATTGCCCTGCTTGTAGAATAATTATGAAAGGATTAAAGGCGTTAAAAGAGCAAAGAAATAACACAAATGGGCAGCTGCTATGCTTTTAACTAACTGTATGCATATATACCTATGAACAAACATATGTATGTATGTATATGTTTGAAAAATTCGAAAAGGGTTATTCCGCGCCTCAACGCTAATAACAACTAACTGTTGAAAGAAAATATTTGTTATTCCGTACCTTTTGGTCTTACCGTTACTCTTCAAAGTGTTATATTTAAATAAATTGCGTTATCAATGGTGACTTCTTACCCTTGTGTCATAAGTAGCGGTTCATTCATCGTCGCATGTCAACACTGTACCTTTGATGGTAAACAAGTAAATAAACCAGAAGCTCGAACTCCGCCTGTTAAAGGCGAACGCACGGATAATTGACCGATAACAATATTGTAAATAGGCACATAAACTAGTTTATATCTCGTATAATTGAATGCCTCGGTAGTGGGTTAATGTTTGCCATCAGATAAGCGTCAAAATGCTGGTGGAAGCTCACCTGGTGACGATAAGTGTCAATTAACAGCTTTGCCAGTTTTAGTAGATTAGTGTAATGGGAATATTTTAATATAACGGTCTACCGACAAGAACGTACCCATGCTTAGACGTGAAAAATAAAGCGACAAACCGTTTTGTTGGAAATTCCGGGAAAGACTCGGTCAACATGGTGCTATAATGCTCACTATTGAAAGTAATGGTATTTCCTTCCTCATTTCGAAAGAAATAAGGGTTAATGACGCCGCCATACTACTTAAAACAGTCATTTTTTGGGGATATAACTACGTTTCCTGAACCACATGAGGATTTAACCCCAACGGCCACAATTTTGTTTGTTGGACTTTGTCAGAATGCCAGAAATGGACCTCATCAGAAAATGTATTTTCTCGGATTTCCGAATTTTCCGCAGAACGTTTTGCGTAATAATCTTGGACAATTTCCAAGTGTTGTACCGAAGGGAACTGTGACATTATGAAATGGCAAACCTTACTGAACACACTGGAAAAATGTGCCTGTGGAATAATTTAGCTACGTTTACCCAAATTTTATTTATATCCCTTTTTATAAATCTCCTGGTGCCAGAGCTATTTATGTACATGCACAATGATACCCACTGATGTGGGGTACGGCTCAAGAATTAATTTATTTTTATTATTTGAAATAAAGGAAATATTATTTTCAAAGTTCATTTCAGTACGGTTCCAATTGAATGCAGCTATAAAGAGCTGTAATATTTTAATTCCTGTCAATTAAACAATTATCACGATCACAATGCCACTATTTTGCTTAAAATGCCATAAACATCGTGATGACGTGTTATATTCTGTGGTGATATCGCGTAAAGAATCCAAATTATTCAAAGACGAGGTGAAAAAGTATTCTTGAAAAAATGTGCTACTATTATATTCTTCATTGCTGAATATCCTCATACTCTTAAGAACTTCCCTCAGTCATACCATACAAATCTACCATACATAGAGAATGAGTTGATAAAGCATGCCACAAAGAAAGGTCAATGCTAATGCCAATTTGTAACTGCCAAAAACGCACTCTCCCACGCATGCCTAAACGCGTTCCATTCTCTGTCTCCCATTATTCTTCCGCGGCTGTCACGATCAACTGACTTCTATACAACTAATAGTGCCTATAGCAGCCTGTTCTGTCTGAGGGTTTGGTTCATAGTTTGTAGCAGAGCATGTCCATAGGGTAATTAGAAGTGCAGTCATGTGAGCCGGCACATTAGTCAAAAGGTCGCGCTTCTGTTGTATTGGCATATCGCTCAAAATTGAAGAGTCGCTGTGACTTCACAAATAAAGTTTCACACACTTGGCTTTCAAAAATGTCATTATGAAATTTTGATTCATAAAATTTGATTTTCACCACAAAAATGTTCAGTTGTGCATTTATCGCTCATTTATAGAGCAAGCTGTAGCGGATTTTACCCTAAATATGAAATTAATCACTTATCCATTGCGAAAACCCGACTATGCTACGAAGAGTGATTCCTGTTGTGTTCTACGCTCATCCATATTTCACAAAATGTTTGCCCAATTAAATTTGTCATGGGCAATTTATTGATTGCGCTCTTCTACCGCAAACTACCCACCCCACCCGTCTACTAAACGTATAATTTGCACCTATTATTTTATTATTCTCAAATTATCCTCTTTACAGTTTCAGAATAAAACTTACTTGCGGTTTTCCCACACTTGAATTGTGACTAATGTGAAAATCAGTCGGGTTTCTCGTGGTTAGCAAAATAAACCGCAATACCCGTATCGCCTGGCCTGCCTCAACATTTTATTTGCGCCCGTACATCATGCGTTCTTTAAAATAGGGGTTGCAATATTAGACTTCAGCAAATTTTAGAACTACGATTTGCCGACAATGAAAGTGAACTTCATTTCAAAATCATGTGACCTCATAATTCGGTTATTTGACCAGAAGTTCTACTCATTGCTGATTTAAACCTAGGAAACTGCGATGTGCGCTAAACTTATTAATATTTGAATAGTGAGAACAAAATTTTTCCGTATTGGTTAAAATGGACACCAGACTCCTAACAACAGCGGGATCCAATAAATATAATACTGAATAAATACAAGGTCATTGAACAATCTTCGTTATACCTACAGTGGGACAAATGTGGAAAACAGTAAAGTATTATTTATGTCACTGTTTTTTCCGTTTTTTGTTAGTTTATTTGATATATCTCCATTAAGATATCTAATTTCAAAATACATTCGATATCTAAGAAAGTAAGGAAAGGCTAAGTTCGGCTGTAACCGAAGGTGTAACTTCCAATCATCAAAGCAGGGAATATATTTTCAAGCGTTGGGAAATACATTCAAAATTCAATAATCGACGAAATCGTGAATGGATTACATTCAATTGTTTGATTTAATTTATTATTATATTTTACACTAAAATAATCCTCAAGCGTGATATACTTTACTTTAAGTAAAATAAACTTAATTGAAAAGTCCAATTTAATATACTGAGTTGAGGTGGGAAACGTCAACTAGGAGATCGGAGTTCACTGTATTAGGGATATGAGGCTTAGTCCAAAGTCTGGATCAACTCCATTAATATTCAACATAATTTAATAATTTTTAAGAAATCTTGTTTTCAATAAAATAAATCTTAATTTGATTAAAATATCACACTTTTTGACCAATCTAAACGGTTTAAAAGCAGGTTAAATGTCGAAAATCACTATACAGGGTATATTGGCTTGGCCTTGATTCGAACCAACTTCGTTATCAAACATATACTTTCAAAGTTATCCAACTGAGGTTCCAGCTCATAAAAGAGCTACTGGAAGCTATTAAAACACAACCTAAGTTGTTGTTGTGGTTGTGGGAGCCATATCTGCAGAAGGAAAACTCCCTCTACTTTGAAGGCGTAAAAATGAACACTCATTTTTATTTAGAGGAAGTGGTTGTTGGACACTTCTCTGCTCATGTATCCAGTCTGTTTGACAATAATCCATACTTCTCTCAGTGAGATTCCGCCTCGGCTCATAAAATAAGAATTGTTCAGCAATCGTGCAAAGATAATATAAGCTGTTTTTGTATATGGGGATATGTGATGATGATGGGAAAATTAAAAAATGTAAAAAACTTAATTCTGGACCAGTTTAAAAGGCATATGCATCGAATTTGGGGCGAAATTCCAGAAGAAGTTGTGCGTGCCGCATGTAAAGTTTTCAAAACCGGGTGAAGCTTTTAAAAGCAATTAAAAGCGAACGATTTGAACTAAAACAGACATAATGAAAGTATTTCTTCTTCTTCTTAATTGGCGTAGACACCGCTTACGCGATTATAGCCGAGTTAACAACAGCGCGCCAGTCGTTTCTTCTTTTCGCTACGTGGCGCCAATTGGATATTCCAACCGAAGCCAGGTCCTCTCCACTTGGTCCTTCCAACGGAGTGGTGGTCTTCCTCTTCCTCTGCTTCCCCCGGCGGGTACAGCGTCGAATACTTTCAGAGCTGGAGTGTTTTCGTCCATCCGGACAACATGACCTAGCCAGGGCACCCGCTGTCTTTTAATTCGCTGAACTATGTCGATGTCATCGTATATCCCGTACAGCTCATCGTTCCATCGAATGCGATATTCGCCGTGGCCAACGCGCAAAGGACCATAAATCTTTCGCAGAACTTTTCTCTCGAAAACTCGCAACGTCGACTCATCCGTCGTCCAAGCCTCTGCACCATACAGCAGGACGGGAATTATATGTGACTTATAGAGTTTGGTTTTTGTTTGTCGAGAGAGGACTTTGCTTCTCAATTGCCTACTCAGTCAGAAGTAACACCTGTTGGCAAGAGTTATTCTGCGTTGGATTTCCAGGCTGACATGGTTGGTGGTGTTTACGCTGGTTCCAAGATAGACGAAATTATCTACAACTTCAAAGTTATGACTGTCAACAGTGACATGGGAGCCAAGCCGCGAGCGCGACGACTGTTTGTTTGATGACAGGAGATATTTGGTCTTGCCCTCGTTCACTGCCAGACCCATTTTCTGTGCTTCCTTGTCCAGCCTGGAGAAAGCAGAACTAACGGCGCGGGTGTTGAGGCCGATGATATCAATATCGGCAACTCCTCTCCATAATGCAAGTATTTAGTCCAACTAATAAATAAAACAAATTTTCAACCTAAATACACATTTGTTATTTTTTGAGGAAAATTAGGTGCGGCAGTTTTTAGGACCTAAGCTGTTTATGGTATTATTAGCGTCAAATATACTTTATTTATTTAGTTATTCCAAAAATGAAGATTTAACAAAACTTTCTGTAATAAAGAGTAAAAGCTAATTAGGATTTAGGGATCTCGAGTAGGACAGTAGAGAACACTTGGTGGAGTATATATTTAAAAGTTGAAAACTGAAGTGGTTGAGTGAATCCACTGGAACAAGTGGAGAAGATCTGAGTTCCGATGTAACCGATTATTGCATACTCTTGCTACTTCCAAAGATCAAAGGCGGCGAAATACATTCAGGTGTAGGCAAAACTGTATTTTGAGATTGTTGCGAAAGAGTTCAACATTCATTGTGAAATCGTGAAATTCCTTTATTTTGGTACATGTGTAGGAGATAAAGGTGGTATTTTATCCATTTTTGACAACAGCGCATATCGCTAACAGAAATAGATGTACTTTGATTTTTATTATTATACCATATCTGGTATACCATAAACAATATATGTGATATAAGGTCAACCGGGTCTTTTAATGTCCTGATATTAGTTATAGGATGGTTAGGCTAAGTTTTACCCGATTTTACCCGTTTAATGCATAAAGTTAAATGCTCTTCAATTTAATTAAACAACCCACATATTGACCGCTATTTGCTGTTCGAATATTTTTCTATTAGATATATGAGAACTAAGAGAATTATTGATGATGTAAACCATTTTCGGTACACAACCATATTATTACCAGAAAATAATTCTTTCTGCGTTTCTATAACCTAAGATTAATCTAAATTTTCAATAAAAAGCTGGCAATAGCAACTGGAGTCAATATATTCGGTACCTGGAGGTTTGAACAGTTTTCACCTGATACCGATAGTTTTTGGTCATAAGCTGGCACACTTCAAAGGTAGAATTTGTAAAATGTTTTATCCCGATACAACTCTGCGTATTTAGGTGACATTAAGATTGGATAGTGCCACTGTTGAAACCATCTTACAAGTCGTCTTTGAATTAGAATAACAGATAAGTAAAACAAAAATATTTTTCATTAATTTTTTTTTAATCCAAAAAAACAATTAACTTTTTCAAAAGCCACTTGAAAGCTTACTATATCACACTGAAATATATAAATATTTTTTTTGTGTACTTCAAGCGCTCATCGTACTTGGTATTTCAAATATATCTTACATAGTAAATATACTATATATGTCTTTAATTAGAGGGGCATTTGCACTTGTGTATGTGCATGTAATTATAAATCATGTTCGATTAATGTAAAAATATGTAAATTTTAATTCAACAAAGAAGGTGAGAAAATGGCGTGAATCGTGACGCCTTGCAACATTTAAGAATTGCAGTGTCACTTTCTCATTCAGTGAGCAAACAAAACCAGAATGCAAAGGTGAAGTAGGGGAAGGTGAAATAAGAGCGATATAAATATATATAAATGTATGTATATGCCATACAAATTTACATACATATGGAAGAAACTTAGGCAAGTTTAAACTCTGCTCGCTCTTGTTATCGTGGATAAAATACGGTCAAGTACCGAACTCCATCTGCAACTGCAACTGCAACTGCTTATAATTTATTCATAATTCATGTGCTCGTTGGAAATATTTCGGTCGGTGAGAGCAGATGTGTTGCAGGTGTTCTTGGCACAATTTCGAATGCTTGTTTCATTAATTCAAAGGAGACGTGTTCTCCTGAGCATATGTACAAGCATAGAACACGTACATAGTTTTAAATAAATGTGCTTGCAGGTATTCATATTCCATATTGTTACTGTAAAATTATAATATAAATTTTTACAGAGTTATTCTAAAGGAAATGTATCATACGTCTCCCTTGTTAGTAAAATTATTTACTCCAAATACCTAGATATATAGTATATATGTATATACATAGCTTTATTTATGCATTCATATTATGCAGCCTAGCGGCTTTTATAATATCACTGAACGATAGAACACCTTTCTACATTCGCTACTACCAGAAGATACCTCACTGAACACTTTAAGAGCTGGAGTGGATACATACTTGTATACACGTTTAAACAACTATGATTTCAATTGGCTGTAGTACATGTAGGCATACAAACATGTAGTCATAAAGCCCATACATATAACTCCATATTATCAGGTATTTCGTATTGCCAAAGTGCAAAGAAATAAGCATCAGTCGTAAGACTTGTAAACTTCGGTCTTAAATTTTTCATATATTCCACAAATTGGGTAAATTTAATTAGATAAAGGACATTGCTTCTGAACTTCTTAACAATTCGAACACACTTTTTAAATATTCGATTGGCAGATATGCTAATTTGAGTCGTAATTTCTATAAGAGTTATAATACTTCCACTGTCAACGACTCTTTAACAAGCTAGAAGACTTCATGATCATGGTGCTAATTGTAAACAGAGACTACGACAGATGCTTATGATCTCAAAAACTAGGATTAAACAAAAACATTCAAAGTGCTAAACCGGTACCGATAGTACGCACACATATACCATATATATGTATGTTCATATAAGATAAGAATATATGCTTGTACATACTCGAATCAGCACTCTTTTGATTGTTATGTTCGAGCTCTACTTGTTCGCAGAAAGAAATTATAGTATCACTGTAAAATATAAAACTGGTATAAGTCGCTTGCTGTCCTTATTTAATTATGCACGTATATTTTATATTTATCCGTTGCTCATTCGATCCGTTCTCTAACGATTGTAAACGCATACAAATATGAAAATATGACCTCTAAAACTGTATATCCTTAGCAAAAATAATAAAAAAAGAAACAAAACTCGAAAAATTTTTAAAACATCTATCATCTGCTTCAAATACCGGTGTATATGTGTAGTTGTAAGTCATTATGAGCAGACGTCGGAAGAATTATCTTGTACAACAAACCCGCAATAAATAGCTCATGCCCATTTATCTTGTTTTATGAACGCCAAAAACAACACATTGCTTTCGAAAGTAAAAGCAGGTCCTATTTAATATAAGTAGAGCATATTTACATGATTATGTACGTGGGCTTGTGTAGGAGCGTTAATTACAAATGTAGTGGTATACTTTTTGGATCCACTTTACTCGTAGTCTCCACACAATAATTACACTTAATGTCTTTGTCATATTTTTCTCAATAGTACAAACACGTGTAGTTTTTATTATTTTTGTTGTGTTCACATTTTTTGTGTACCTCCTGCCAGTTGCAGATCGGGATATAAATTATCAATGTGTGTGTTTGTGTGTAAATGCAAGTGTACTTTGTATATCTCTGTTCTCTGTCATTACGATCTTCCTGTTCATAATTAGCGCTAGCCCGATCGCTTCTGGAAATTATTACTGTCGACGCGATATTTATGACCTTGTTTACCTATGCACAAACATACCATATACAAAGTTTACACGCTCGACATATGGGATTACAAAAACGAATAACATTTTGAATTAACGATCGTGACGATGTATCATAGGCATTTACTTGAGGATATTTTATTATTGCAATAAAACTGCATGAAATGTCAACACTCATTTTATTTTTCATATTTTATGACAAGCTAACTGTTAACATCACTTTCATCTGTTTAGCTTTTGAAAACGAAAGACCACTCCTCCTTCTTAGTACCTAACTCCTCAGGCATTCATCTCCACATGTTTCTTATTTCATTCACCTCTTTCAAAATCATTAAATACAAAAAAACTAAACAGCATCCTTGACAGACACCACAACACCACAGTGCCGAAAAACCGCAATCAACAATGCCGTCGGGTTAGTGAGTGATAGAGGGGCGGAGAAACATGTTTCTCATTCACATGTCAACATGACACATAATCAAATGTCAGATTGAAGCATGATCAAGTTATCGTGGTGACATTTTACCGCATTGAGAACAGAACCCACTCACTTAGAAATAACACTCTGCCGCCTTACAATATACATACATATTTATATTTGCACAAAGAAGTGAACTTACCGCTGTCATGATGAGTTCACCTTAAAGACGCTGAGAAGCCACACCATCAGTCAATCACTTCCGTTTCGTTGGTTTTCCTGAGCAGATCACGGAATCTGATGAAAGACAACCGCTCAAACTTTGCATGCGAAGGCAAATGTGCGGCTTTCTATATTATGAATGCATTTATCTGTACATATAATTACATACAAATACAAATTTGTGTACCGATTTACTCATTTCAATGAAATCATTCTTGACGAATCTATTTCACTTTTGACGGAAACATTCGGAGTGCAAAAGTTTTGCCAAAAATCCACTAGACGGAATTTTCTGGATACCAGACTTCTGCTACAAAAAAACAACTTTTCAAGATGGCCGCAAGTTAGATTGTTTTAACATTACCTCCAGACTAAAATAATGTGCAGAATAACTTCATTCTGATTTTGGTAATGTCTAATCAAAAGCTAACTTCGGCTTAAAATTCAAAGTTATAACGCTCTTCACAGTTGCATTTCTTATAGCAACTATGTATAAGTAAACTAAATGTGAAAGCGCAAGCGGCCAACGGTTTCCATACAATGGAAAACAGTTGACTAGTTATTTCTTTTTATGTTATTTGACATAAACAACCTTCAGGTCGCCACCTTCAGGTATGCCACTTAGAGGGGTTTTCGCAATGTCTGGTTAACATCCATCTGACCGTTAAGTTCTGGTTAACTTTACCAAGACTCCTTTTTTAACCAGAACTTAGTTGACAAATGACTTTATGAAGATTTTTTTCTAATTGCTTTTTCTAATAAATAATTTGGGTCTCCAATGTTTCCTTCTGGGTGTTAAAATCTTCGTGGTAAACTGTCCAGTTGAGGGTATCATAATCATAGGGAGAACTACAACTTAGAATCAAAAACAACCCATGTATGCTTTGTAACTTTGTAAACCGGAACTGTTCTCAGTCAAAAAGATGCTGTCACAGGTTAGAATAGGTTTTTTCACCTGGCGATTGTTTGTAACACCTAACACCAATGATGTAAGGTGCCAAAAATGGAAATCAATAAATAAATGTGTCAGAAATATTACATTTTATGGTACACCCGAGATAGTATGAAAGCACCTCGTAGGAGCCAGTATAAAAATTGAAAAACGAGCATGGGACCAATTTCAAGCACACTCATGTTGCTTTATTCAGATCTTCTAACCGCTAAATATGAATGAAATTGTTTACCGATTGTTTACCGATTCTAATATATATAAATTTTTCAAAATGTGGCAATGAAACTAACTCTTCGACCAAAAATTATAATAGCGTTAATAAGATACAAAATGATTGTGGTCCATTTGATTTCTTCGAATAATGCGCATTGGAATATTATGCAAAAATCTTCTTTGTTATTACTGGATAACTGATATCGAAACCATATGGTATGTTGTAGCAGGATTTGGTATGATTTATATCACTGCAAATATAGCCGGTTCCCAAATTTTGAAAATTGTTTAATAATAAATACTTTGGCCCAACTCTAATTTTAATAGGAAAGTTTAAATTGTGATATTATCTATCCTTCCTTGAAAAGTTAACTGAATTAGAAGATAAAATCCAAGAAGTCTTCTAAAATGTTAATATAATAATATCGTACGCTTCCACGATTATTGCTAAGAAGATGGTTAAAATGTAAATTATGAAAAGAAACATTGCAGAGTGTACGGTATTTATTTATTAATATTCATTTTAACTAAAAGTAAAAAAAATCGCTCAATGTCCAGGTGAAAATTATAAATATACTAAATGTGCTCTCAAAAGCAGTTGTTAAACAAGCAAATACACACTGTCTATGTTCCGTTAAATTAATATACATATGTATACCCATGTAAAAGAAAGTGCCAGTTTTGGTAAACAGCAAACATGGCCTTTGTCAAGCTGAAATCATAAGTTCAATGTACAAGTTCACGAACTTTCTGACACCTACAGCAACGCTCGCGATAACTAAGCTGTTTAATATCAAACGGCACCCTCGAGCGGTAAATGCAAAGCGACACTGTAAATAAAACTCAAAACTGAAACTTGATAAAAATAGAATTTGGAAGAAAAATAGAAGCAAGGAAATCAAACAGTGCCATGTTGTACTTGTATTTAATTTATTGCCACATGCAACAAGCGCACGAATAAATAATTGAAAGTGGCAGCACTTTCAAGTTGGATGTCACGCCGGTAAAATGCGCGGGTCTTTGGATATTTGTCTGCGTGCAACCACGTCTAAATAGCTAAGTTTTTCTAGTAAAAATGTTTTCTCTCGCATTTTATTTATCAAATAGGATTTTTCTTTGCTTCGTGTGTTTGTATTCTTTTTTCGATGCTCAGCGGCTCCACTTGACTTCGTAAACAATGGCAAGTGGCATTGACATGTGCAGCAACCGCAGCAGACGAAACACGTGAGTACTTCACGAACAACAACAAACGCATACCCAAAAAATAAATTCTGCATCGGCAACCGCAAAGTCAAGCACTTGATGTTGTTTGCCTGCAACACCGACATAAAGTTTGTTTCTAAAATCGTTTGCGTAAATATTCTTATCAGTTTCCTATCTATCACTCTCCACAATGAAATTGTTTAGTCAAAACTTTACATAAATACTCGTACATAGGCACATACGGCGATGTTTTTATTTGCCTGTTCTGTTTAGTTTTTAAGAAGAAACCCAAACTCTCTTATCTTTCTCCAAACAAAGTTATTATTATTATGAGATCGTCTGCTCGATACATATGTATATGTATACATATATGCACGTAAAACCATACATAGCATATGAACCCTCTAAACCCTATATAATTAAAGTTTTACCAACAGCGACACTCTAAATGCAAGGCTTCTTCAACCTTTTTAGCTGGAATTCACTCGGAACATCCATAGAAGTCAAGTCTTTAATCACTTTATGCTTCTCTTGCGTCTCTACCATCATTTGGTAGTGCTTTGGAAGGGTGTGAGTACTTTGGGATGATGCGTAGCTTAGCCACTGATCATCAGTAATAATAGCTAAATCTCTGGTAAAAAAGTTTACATTATTCATTATGCCCATTCCAAAGTAGTACCAGGCGGGCTCAAAAGATGATATAGCTCAAAAGAACGCCCTCTTTTCAATTCTATTGCCATCATTTTTAGTTGATCTATGACAAGGTGCATTGCTCTGTTAAAGTATTAATGTTTTCTCCTTCAAATTATTCCACGTGCCATATTTTTATACTCTTGCAACATGTTACTAGAGATATAACAGTTTTATTGACCTAACGGTTGTACCTATCACCTTAAACTAATCGAGATAGATATAGGATATACATATATATAAATGTATAGGATATATAGGATATATATATAAATGATCAGGATGACAAGAACAGTTAAAATCCAGGTGACTGTGTATCCGTCCGTCCGTCTATGCGAGCTGTAACTTGAGTAAAAATAGAGATATCGAGATGAGACCTAGGACGCACGTTTCTTAGTAAAAACAAATTGCGAGTTCGTAGATGGGCGTAATCGGACCACTGCTGTAACTAGGCACCTATAAAGTGCCAAGTATAATTTGGCACAGGGGATCGCAGTAACAAGGGGCACTTGTGTGACATATGTATCTCCTAAACAACTAAAGCTACAAAAACCAACTTTGCCTAGTCGAAATATTATAAAAACTCGTAACAGTGTAAAAATGGATGAAATCGGAAGGATAACCCCTCTAATTCCCCATATAACGTTACTGTTAGAAACTACTAAAAGAGCAATATGTAGATCAATAACTAAATACGCCAGAGACATTCGGGATTTTGACAAAATTTAGTACTTGGCATTCTTCTTACATTCTTATGTCACATTTTAAAAAATGGGGCGAAATCAGACTACAACCTCGCCTACTTCCAATATAACACAATTTTAAATTTCCTTTGATTCTTTCATTTTCCTGTACACAAATCAAGATCAAGAGCCGATTTAACAACTGCGCACCAGTCGTGGAGGTCTTCCTCTTCCTCTGTTTGCGCCGGCGGGTATTGCGTCGAAGACCTTCAGAGCTGAAGTGTTTTCGTCTCTACGTGACCTTGCCAGCGCAGCCACTGTCTCTCAATTCGCGGAACTACAACTTGTATGTCAATGTCATCGTATATCTCATACAGCTCATCGTTCCATAAAATGCGATATTCGCCGTGGCCAATGATATCAATATCATCGGCATACGCCAGCAGCAGTACACTCTTATAAAAGATTGTACCTGATCGATTAAGTTCTGCAGCTCGAATTATTTTCTCCAGCAGCAGATTGAAGAATTCGCACGATGGAGAGTCGCCTTGTATGAAACTTCCTTCGGTATCGAACGGCTTTGAGAGATCCTCCCGATCGTGACGGAGCTTTTGGTATTGCTCAACGTCAGTTTACCCAGCCGTATTAGTTTTGTTGATTTTCCAGGTCTACGCCACACTGATAAGATCCAATCATATTTGGGCTTTAATTTTTTTCATAATACGCTAGATAGAATGCGAGGTTCTTTATGCTTTTTCATTTGTAGTGTTTTTTACGTGGTAGGTCCCAAACCCAGCGCACAACCCTATTTAGGGGATGTTGGCCTTCGTACTTTAGCTCGCCTTCGAACGGATGTTCTTAGGCTACCCAGAGAATACTTGGCCAACGACCGGAAGTCGTGAACTGCTTGAGCCATATCTAAAAGAATCGTTTCTGGTCACTCCCAAGTGAATGGCAATCCGAGAACTTTCCTCATTTGCGGGAACTTCTAGACATGACTCCATCTTCCATAAAAAAAAGTATTTTTTTCTACTAATCATATATTTTTGCGGGTTATACCATATACATTTTCTAGCGGATATCGGCTTAATTATAATGACACAATAACTAAATAATATAGAGCACCTCCTCACCATTTATATGTGTTATTGATTCTTCTTGTTTGCCAAGCATTATTTTAGTCAAACTAGACTTCCATATCTAACCT
Organism: Bactrocera tryoni; assembly: GCF_016617805.1. Classification (NCBI taxonomy): domain Eukaryota; kingdom Metazoa; phylum Arthropoda; class Insecta; order Diptera; family Tephritidae; genus Bactrocera; species Bactrocera tryoni. The sequence continues at coordinate 56,829,579 of NC_052503.1, forward strand.
CGCATTTTCATTCAGTCAAACTGGCGCCAAATTTGTGTAAATCATAATTTAACTGCTAGAGTATTTCGTAAATCAAAGATGTTCAATTGAACTTTATATTCTTTTAATTAAAGAATAGTTATTTTATGAAATAAACAAAAAAATCTATCAACACAAATGGATGGCTCGTAAGGCGCTCGATGCACAAGCCGAATATTAATTCCAATAGTAAATAACGGTGCAAGATGGCACTTAGTATGTGCAGTGTACTACAATAACAATAGCAATGATGTGTCGATAAAAAGTTGCGTAATCAATTAAAATTTTAATATGATCGACGACTGCGCACACGCAGCAGCGTCCAAATGCACAAATAAGCTCGAGGCGAGCAATTGAAAATGCGCCGTTGAGCATTTTTGGTAGTCATAAAAAGCAAATAAAATTCAGCAATCGAAACAATTTAAATTTTACGATTTTTCAATTACGAGAATTATCGGCGCGTGCTGCCGCCACACTTCATCACCACCCCGGTTCCCTCTGGAAATCAAAATCCAAAAGCGCACTCGAATTACAAACAAATTGTCAATGCAATCATAATAGATTAGTGCATAATGCGCATTTTAGAAGCATAAATGCCCCGACTGGTAGAAAACTATCCATTTTATGGCGGAAGAATAGTCGGAAAAATTGTTGCGGTTAGTTAGCTGGTAATCACGTCGACTGCTAATCGCTAACTTAAGAGTGACTATCACTTTGTTTGCGCCACATTTCGAGTTTGTTGAATTTATATAACTTTTAAATTTTTATTTAGGTAAAATATTCTTTTGTGAAGTTTTCAAATTACAATTGTGAGCATTTAAATTTTCAACCAACATCCTCATTTCCAGCGAAAAATCAACGAAGCGCGACCAATTGCCATCGGCAAACACACTTTTCAATTTTTCTAATTTCCATTCAATGCTTCAGAGCAAATAAATGATACAAACTACTGGGTATTTGGTTTTGTTGTCTAATTTCCAGGAATTTCGTCATTTGCAATTAGTGTCACATTTGTTGGCGACAAAACTGCCGCTACGCAGGGTTGTATTTCCTGCTCCCAACTGTCTGTCAATTCTCATTCATTGTTTAACATATGTAATGTGTAGAGTTGTTTTTGCTTAGCTAACTGACCGCCGAAATGCGTGTCCGCATAGACCCTTCCTTCCAGCGGCGCTGGCCAAAGTGTTATTAATGACTTGTTTTCACTGAATTTATTGCTTTATTTGGTTAATTTATTAACTTAACCGGTGCAGCTGATTAGCCCACCGTTGCGTGGGGTGTATGCTTCATTCTTGCATACCACCAGAGTTAGCATGTTTGTTAGTATTGCTTTGAGGTTGCCTGCTGATAAAAAATGAATTGCCTTAGATATGGGTTTATATAGTACCTATGCATAATGCATAATTTGTAACATATTTCCTAATAATAACCAAAAGATAATTTATTATCAAGGTTGAAGAAAGTACGAAGGCATTTTCGGAAATATTTGTTTTTGAAACGAAAACCTGGACATTGTGGATCGCTGAACTTAAATTAATAGAATACTGCTATTATACTCGTATGACCCACCTTCGTGGGTTTCACTTCAACTAACTATAAATAAACTAATAAAAATATATAAAATAAAATTACCTTAACAATGATTTTCATTAAATAATTATCAATGTTGAAGAGTGATTCGTTTTAGGTAAATAATTTTCCTGGTTTCTTGGAAGACAACTGGCAAAAAAATTGTTTTGCATCACCCAGAATTTAATGTTCTAAGTCGTTCTAGTGGTATGGTTGCGACATGTCCAGTTGTTCCAAAAGTACAGGCAACCGTTGCTTAAAAGTCCTTCGTGAGTGAACAACTTTTGTTGGACTCGGCTTATTTTGAAACACCCATACAGTTAACTACGACTTACTTTCGGACTCAAACGTATTAATCCACGATTCATCACTTGTCACGTTATCATAGACTTGTTTTGAAGTACCATTATTGAGTTTTTACTGTTTCTCCAGCCCATCGACATGAGCCTTTTTCAGCGACTCATTTTGGGCGACCTTCACGAAATTCGTCTAGCAGTGATCTACGATGTCGATTGAATTGACCATACTATCAATGAACATTGGTCTTTGATGGTGCTTCATGGCCTAAAATTTAATTAAGTTCAAAGACGCGCTGTTCCTGAGTTAATCCACCGCAAAGGTTGTAAATAATAATCGAGCGAAAATATTCGCGATTTAATTCCATTGTTGGACCGAGATGAATACGTTACTGTAAACAACAGAAAAAGAGCCCGTATGTCAAAATCTTCTGAGTATGTACAACTATAACATCAAAAATGTCAAACTTTAGATAGTTTTGAGTTAATAGGTTGCAACACTAGGATTGATAAATCCCGAAATATAACAGGCAACATAGGTAGAACACTGAGATAAGTTGTTACTTGTATTATAAAACTATATGTTTGAATTATGGCTATTTGCCGCTGTAAAATCATAATTCTGTCAGTTTTCCCGCCAAGTTCTCGCCTCTTTTAAGACTTCTTAACTTCAGGAATAACTTATATACATCTGATATTCAATTGATATGTTTAGTGTAGCTCCTTTATTATGAAATAGGCCAGCTTGCAGGAAACCTTAATTTTATTTAAGTGGCAGAAACAAATATCAGCGAAATTATATGGTTGTAAATTTAGCAACTTGAATTAGATATATTGAAAACTGAAACTAATCGTTATAGATATTGTGGAATGCACATGCATACATATCAAATTGATCAGATCAGGATGACGAGGCGAGTTCCGGACAATTGTGTAACCGTCTGTCAAAGCAAGCTAATTAAAGATTGAGTTGATTTCCAGATATCTGTCTATACGTCTGTCCAAGCAAGCGATAACTAATTAATGATTGAGATATCTTGATGTAATTTTGTGTCCCTTTGGCATTCCTACAAGACTGGTTAGAAGATAGGCGAAATCAGATCGTTTGCACGACCTCAAAATGCCGTTAATCTAAAAATTATAAAGTACTACGAGTATAACTAAATTAATAGCAATCGAACTAGCTGAAGACAAGTCTTTCTAACGTCTCCTCCTACAATGTGAATAAGTATAACTGTTATATTGAAATATGTTAGAAACAAGGTTTTTGGAAATAGATTTATATTGAAATAGTAGGTATAAAGTTCCTTTGGAATTTCTTCGAAGTTTTGGTATTATATAAACAATAATAATGTTTTTATACTCTCGCAACAATGTTGTTAACGAGAGTATTATAGTTTTGTTCACATAACGGTTGTTTGTAAGTCCTAAAACTAAAAGAGTCAGATATAGGTTATATATACCAAAGTGATCAGGGCGACGAGTAGAGTCGAAATCCGGATGTCTGTCTCGTCCGTCCGTCTGTCCGTCCGTCTGTCCGTCCGTCCGTGCAAGCTGTAACTTGAGTAAAAATTGAGATATCATGATGAAACTTGGTACACGTATTCCTTGGCTCCCCCAAATCGACCCACTGCCACGCCCACAAAATGGCGGAAACCGAAAACCTATAAAGTGTCATAACTAAGCCATAAATAAAGATATTAAAGTGAAATTTGGCACAAAGGATCGCATTAGGGAGGGGCATATTTGGACCCAATTGTTTTGGAAAAGTGGGCGTGGCCCCGCCCCCTACTAAGTTTTTTGTACATATCTCGGAAACTACTATAGCTATGTCAACCAAACTCTACAGAGCCGTTTTTTTAAGGCATTTCCATATACAGTTCAAAAATGGAAGAAATCGGATAATAACCACGCCCACCTCCCATACAAAGGTTATGTTGAAAATCACTAAAAGTGCGTTAACCGACTCATAAAAAACGTCAGAAACACTAAATTTTACGGAAGAAGTGGCAGAAGGAAGCTGCATCCAGGCTTTTTTTAAAAATTGAAAATGGGCGTGGCGCCGCCCACTTATAGACCAAGAACCATATCTCAGGAACTACTATACCGATTTCAATGAAATTCGGTATATAATGTTTTCTTAACACCCTGATGACATGTACGAAATATGGGTGAAATCGGTTCACAACCACGCCTTCTTCTAATATAAAGCTATTTTGAATTCCATCTGATGCCTTCTCTGTATAATACGAGTATAACATTAGGAACCAAATGATGATAGCGGAATAAAACTTTTACAAAAATACGGTATTTGAAAAATATGTAAATGACGAATAATGAAATCTCGATTATCACTTTTATCATGCGAGAGTATAAAATGTTCGGTGACACCCGAACTTTTGCCCTTCCTTACTTGTTGTAAATGTCTTACTGCAGGTCAAGTTAAACCCATTATATCAATTGATCATAAACTTAGAGAGACGGACTTTTTCAGGCTCCAGAGTTAGACGTCAACAGAAAATGTATTATTTATTAACAGCTATTGAAATACTGATAATTTATACATTTTTCCACTTTAATTATACCAAAGAATTTTTCCGTAAGAGCAATTTTTATATAACACAAATATTTGCCCAGCGACTTTAAAATCCAATGCCCTATTAGAATAGTATAACCAACTTAAGAGGGATGTTTGGGCTTAACTACCCACAAGTAAATCCCGTTTAGTGTTTCTCATACTTCTGGCCACGCATTCGCATGTTCAGTGACCATTAAATCGAGCAATAAAGTTTAGTTTTTTCGCTGCTGCGAGAACGTTTATTTACACATGTAGTCATATATTGGCCAACATTCAACACACACACACTGAACGACCGCAATATGCGAGTTTCGAGCGATCAGTATCCAAGAAACTCGACGCACAACAAAGTGGCCAACGCCAATTTTTATTGACCACACCACAAACAGAGCACCCACATAACGAACATATGAGCATGCGAGTCGTAAAATCCACAAAGTTGCGGAAAAGTGCCCGCAAAAACCACAAAGTCAGCGCTGAGAGATAAGAGTATATGGCGGGAAGTGCGGTACGACGCCTATTACCTCCGTGTGACTTTTGGGCGTTCGTTCCCTCCCCGAGCAATTGACGCTACCACACTACACTACATTGTAGTGGCAGCGCAACACACTTTCATGGATATACCAATGTGTATAGCCGTCAGGACGGCGGAAGTGTAGCAAAATTGTGCTGATACGACCGCCACATACTTTTGATGGGCAGCTCACGCATGTATTCCTGGTCGGTCGAAGTAACAGAAGTAATTTGCTGCTAAGTTTAGTCCGCCATTTGTTCGGACGTGTCCAGTTTGCTTGTTCTCACCGCATTTTCTTTCATTTTTTCCACAATTTTCTCCTGGCTATCAATCGGCGTGAGTGCATTGTGATGAAGTGACTCTGCACGGACTGGACACTTGCATGTATGTGGCGCTAAATTAAGGCGTGGACATTCCATTGTCTAACCACTCGGGTAGTGTGTCCTATTTATTTGCCTTTATACATCCGTAATCGTGTGTTTGCGTGTTCGAGCACACATTTCCGCTTTCACTTCAACAATATCGCGTTTACTGCCAACTTTCGTTGTGTTCTCGTGATTTCTTTTGCGGCCATTAGGTGCGTGAGTCTCAAAGTTAAGTCATATCGGGTGATTTTTTTGAGGTTAGGATTTTCATGCATTAGTATTTGACAGATCACGTGGGATTTCAGACATGGTGTCAAAGAGAAAGATGCTCAGTATGCTTTGACATTTCATCATGAATAGACTTACTAACGAGCAACGCTTGCAAATCATTGAATTTTATTACCAAAATCAGTGTTCGGTTCGAAATGTGTTTCGCGCTTTACGTCCGATTTATGGTCTACATAATCGACCAAGTGAGCAAACAATTAATGCGATTGTGACCAAGTTTCGCACTCAGTTTACTTTATTGGACATTAAACCAACGTTCAAGAACTGCCCATGCATCCCGAAAAATGCACTGTTTGGTGTGGTTTGTACGCTGGTGGAATCATTGGACCGTATTTTTTCAAAGATGCTGTTGGACGCAACGTTACGGTGAATGGCGATCGCTATCGTTCGATGCTAACAAACTTTTTGTTGCCAAAAATGGAAGAACTGAACTTGGTTGACATGTGGTTTCAACAAGATGGCGCTACATGCCACACAGCTCGCGATTCTATGGCCATTTTGAGGGAAAACTTCGGAGAACACTTCATCTCAAGAAATGGACCCGTAAGTTGGCCACCAAGATCATGCGATTTAACGCCTTTAGACTATTTTTTGTGGGGCTACGTCAAGTCTAAAGTCTACAGAAATAAGCCAGCAACTATTCCAGCTTTGGAAGACAACATTTCCGAAGAAATTCGGGCTATTCCGGCCGAAATGCTCGAAAAAGTTGCCCAAAATTGGACTTTCCGAATGGACCACCTAAGACGCAGCCGCGGTCAACATTTAAATGAAATTATCTTCAAAAGTAAATGTCATGAACCAATCTAACGTTTCAAATAAAGAACCGATGAGATTTGCAAATTTTATGCGTTTTTTTTTTAAAAAAGTTATCAAGCTCTTAAAAATCACCCGATAGAATCACTTAAGGAAACTTGGTTATGTGTGTTTCTATATGTGTGTGTCGTTATCATTGCAGATAAGCGAAAATTAGAGGGGCGAGGAGAAATACCATAAAAACGTATTTAGGATAATTCATGGGAAATTTTTTTCAAAAACATATTCAAGGCGCGTTTCGACTGTTATTTTTTGCTTCCTTCACTTAAACTTAACCAATACATATGGAAATAAGTTCTAGCATGCTAATGTGTAAATCTCAACGAGTATTTAAGTTATGAGTTAACTGCTAATAATTTAGAAATAACAAATATTTGTATAATTAGTGGTAACGGGGTATAGCCATGCTTCTGGGTAAGCAATTACAATCGTAGGGCTACACCTGATTCCTACTCTTGCGTCCTCGCGCAACCTGAAAACGTGAGTAACTTTTGTGTAAAATGCGGTCGCCGACCTGTGTGAAGCCTGTGATCACGGCTAAAAGAGAGGAAGCTTCAGCGGAGCCACTCCGAAATATAGAAATGTGTACAAAACTTTATACGCTGGGTTAAGGACTCGCCATGTAGAAACTACATAATAACGGCTATGATTTATGGACAAGCCCCTGGAATGTCGGGTCACTAAGTTATGAAGGTGCCGATGCCCAACAAGTTGATGTCGTCGTAAAAGTAAAGGCTGACATCACCGCCGTCCAAGGAATGCGATGAACAGCGGTCTTATGACATTTACTCCGATGGATGAGCATCTAACCACAATCTGCATCAGATAATATTGCCTGATCCTTCGAAAGAAATTATTATGTTCCCTGGGCTGTAAACACAACGTCGGTTCTTGCTAGGCTATATTTCACTATTTTTCATCCTGCTCAAATAATGACATCTCACCAAATAGATGTAACGAGTAGTTTCGCAGCTAATTGACGTTAGGAGAACAGATGATGACGCACTACAAATTCCGATGTCTGTCATTCTTGCTACTAATATACTATTGTTGAGAATTCTCTGAGCGCAACCAACGCCTTAAACGGCTTAAACCAATAAACTCTAAAATGCTCTCAAACTGTTGTTTCCTACCGGTTGTACATTACTTAGCCTTTGAGGAGGAACAGGTTTAAAAAATCCTTCTATACTCTTGCACTCAATTTGCTTTTAAAAACACGAAACATGTTTTTCTTAGTCCATAGTAACACTACCTAACGGTATTATAATTATTTAGATTGAAGCAGAGAGATCTGAACGAAAAGCTTCTAAAGTTATCTCCGATTGATACATATCTCCGCAACTCCCAATTTATCAACAATCCTGTCTTTTTGATACAAATTCTTTCAATAGTACAATTAGCAAGCTTCATAAATATTTATGAGCTCTTCAATTTGTCCATAAGTAATTCCAATACCATCGTTCTTTATTTATTGCCTTCTATATTTATGAGGAAACTTTCGTCAATAATGACATTCCATTTTTAGCCTCATTAACCGATTAACAATTATTGTGCTCTACTTTTTCAGCCATTCACTGAAATGTCATAATAAATTCACATAAATGTCATAAGCAGTGTCATTATCAACGGCGAATCAGCTGACAAATTATTACATTGTGTCAAAAAGCCGACGAGCTGTGTGTTTGTGGGTATGAAACGATTATCGCTCAATGATAAATCAAAAATAATGCATATTTTGTGCATTCGGCGATTTTCTCACGAATCAAAACACGAACAATTCATTTTTAATTAATTGTAACGACAACAGAACCATGAGCTCGTAAAAAGTAGCCGACAACTAACATTCATACATGCTTCCATTCGAGCGTAGCGGGCAACTAGGGTGACCAGTCCATTAACAGACATCGAGCACTCGCTCCTGGAGATTCTTAAATACATATGTATGTTTGAGTTTCTCTGCATCGGTGGATGATTTGCTATAACTATGTACTATGATTGCAATTGAGAGCGTGGATGGGAGCAATTGATGTTCGCTACTAATTACCGCAATAAATGCTCGTCAATCTTAATTCAGTGCCACCAATCGTAAGCTGATGAGCGGCGCATAAAGGAAGAACAAATCAAAGCACTTAGAAAAGCCTTTAGAGTTCTAATTATTGCCAGATCAAATTTACATCATTTGGCAATAAATCAATTACGGTGACCAATATTCAAATAACAATTAAGAAAACCATTGTCTGCACACAATTAGGAGACACTAATTTGATGTTCGTAAGGATTTAAAATAAGCAATCATGCTTAACTCGTGTTAGGAAATATTTTGTAAGCCATGAAAGTGCCCATTCCTACGCAGTGTACAGTATACAGATTTTCCAAGAAAGAAAACTTTTAATTATGTTCAATGCTCTGACTGGATGGTAAAAAAGTATTTCTAAAACCATTTTGAAACGTTAACCTACCTTATTTAGTAGGTCTCAGTGTGTTTAAAATGACAAAATTTTTTCACGATGCTATGAATTGCATATTTCGCGCTAACGGTTACTATTCTCTAAAAAAACGATATCTTGAAAATTTAAATATTATAGTGCCTTTTAGATTCTGAAACTCTACAGCCATTATGCTTAAAGTTTAATGGAATAGTTCTACAACTATCTTCAACCGTCGCTAAAACGTGATCTGCCTCAATATATTTTTATTTTGTAGTAAAGCTTTTCCAAGCGTCAGTCCATAAAATAGCCAAAACATAGAAAAAGCGGGGATAATCAAATAATTAAGCCGGTTCTCACAACCAGTTGACCATATGGTTGCTATTTGAAGAAGCATTAGAAAATACTCACGCATTCATACGGATGGCAAAACATTTTTAAAAACTACTAGATGCAAAAACACATCGTTACACACAGAGATTATCTTCGATGACCTCCATTTCCATGTATGTATATATTCACTCGTGTAGCGAAGTCTCAATACAAAAGGATAGCAATCTATGTAAGTGGAATAGCAATAACCCACTTACATATTGAAGTACACAATTTTTATGTGATTGAGGCACGAGTTCGCCGCTTTGTGTACCAAGCAATTGCTCGCTCTGACTATAACGGGTATAAATTTATATCCAGTGATGTCGGAATGTAAGAGTATACTAAATTAGAGTTTGAATGTGATGACTTCACTATCCCTACTCCATCATATTATTTAATTTGCTCATTATCAGATGATTGTTGGATATCTCTTCTGACAGCCTCACTTGTAGTTGATTGAAGAAACAACAGACTAATAGTATTTGGTATATACAGGACGCACTGGAATCAGCTGTTCATAAATTTGCTGAATGACAGTTCGGATGTTCACAAGTGTACAAAAGCGTTTTGCCAAAAGTGAACGCAAAAAAAAGTGATCAGTGATGGAATTCAAACGTAATAGTGTGATTGCTTTTATATTTAATCATACATATATTCTAACGAAGTGCCAATCAAATAAGCTAAATGGCAAGATCAAGCCTTACCAGTTACAAAAGGTCCATGATCTCGCACCGAAGCAGCAACAAGTAAGACTTGAGAGAGCGAAGCAGTTGCCGAAAGCGGTCAAAGTCCGAACATTGCGTTTTCTGACGAAAAAATTTTTCCAATTGAGCAATTCGTAAACTCTCAAAACGATAGGGTTTACTTGACCGACCTTTCATACGAGAATCTAAGTAATCGGTTGGCCACCCGGAGGCAGCACCCGCCACAAATAATGGTTTGGGCTGCTGTCACCGCAGATGGGCGCTCTCCAATTGTTTTTATTAAGCCTGGCGTTAAAGTAAATGCGACATATTATCCGAAAAGTGTTCTGAAGGCTGTTTTGAAGCCGTGCGAACCATGGACGTTTAAACAAGACTCACTACCGCGCGAGTTAAACCAAGAATGGCTGAAAAACAACGTTCCGAACTTCATTACGACCACACAATGGCTCTCAAATTCATGAGATGCGAATCCAATGGATTATTCTCTCTGAGCCATTTTGGAGAGCAAGGTCCGAAGAAAAAAATACACCGTGAGTTGCTGAAGAAAGCCATTGTCCGTGAGTGGGCCAAAATACCGGCAAGTCACATTCGGACAGCTTGCGATTCATTTTTTGACCTTCTCAAGGCCATAGTTAAGGCAAAAAGGTGGTCATATCGAGCAAAAGTAAATTGGTACTGAATTTATGATTATTTTCACACATTTTGTACTTTAAAATAAATAAAAATAATTTTCCAAACCGAATTTATGGTTTTTTAATTGGTTACGAGTGCCAGACCCTGTAGAGAGTGAAGTGCTTTCCACATTTGTATATATATGTGGATAAAACTATGCCCTTGAAAAAAGTCTACAGTCGTATATAGTTCTTAACTTCATATATACTTACGTACATTTTGAAAGATTTGCTCTGGTTTTTTTAACAACTCAAACCAAAAGAAAAAAATTGCAAAAGATAAAATAACAAACATTAAGGCGAAAATAATTTATCGGCGATCTGAGAAAATTGGTTTATCTTGATTTTCGGAAAAACTACGAGTCCTATAGAAAAAAGTTATATGCCAATATTGTAGGGAACGAAAAGAACTTATGCTTATAGACTTTTTCACATAACCTCAAAATTTATCTGAAAAATTCTTTGACGAATTTTGTTTTGATCTTACGTACTTATGTCTAGTATAATAGTTTTGTTCTCCCAATTTGTAGTTTGTATCACCTAAAATTAATTGGGATAAATATAGGGTTATACACATACAAATGTTCGGAATGACGGCAAGAGTTGAATTCTGTCCGTCCGTTTGTACGAGTAAAATGAAATCGGACGATAACCCCGCCCATTCCCCATATAAAATTTTATTAAAAAACAATTAATAGTGTGATAACTCAATTATTAATTGTGTCAGAGGCATTAAATTTTACATCCAGGATGGCACACGAGAACTTATAGGAGCCGATGTTAAAATTGACCAATGGATTTTCGAACATCCTCCTGACTCCATATGATTCGTGATAGTATTATATGTGAGGTAATGAAACCCGGGAAACATTTTGTTAATATTGTATACGATTATGCCATGTTAATAGTATGTGGTATTTGCAAAAATAGATAAATACGTTTTCTTCGTTGAAATCTCTACTTTTTTATTGTGTTAGAATTATTTACATTACTATGGTAAGTTTTCTCAGAAAATGCAAAAAAGACCCCACTAAGTGATTCAAAACTGATTTTTTTCTGCTGCGACTGAGGCATGCTCCGTATTTCTTTTGTTGATGTCATACTGAACTCACTCCTTGTGTCGTCTAATGAAAATTTTTGTAGATAACTTGTTAATATTATATAGATATATACATATATTATGTATGTTTTATCAAAACTCGATTTGTTCAATTTGCAGAGCAATTGATGTAACCATCTGGAAAATTGATCGTAATACGTAAAAGTGATGCATTCCTCTTCTTGGTTGTTGTTGCTTATTTAATGCATTTGATTGGCGTATTGACTGTAATAAGTACTATGTATAATAGGCGCTCATAGCTTCCACGGGATTGTGAAAAACGCAAAAGAACAAATTAACAAAAACACTTAATTGCGGTTTCTGTTAGTTGTTGAACAATTTGTTCAGTTACTGTGGCGGTGTTTTGGAAAACTATCCATACAACAACTTGTCGATTTGTATGGCAGCACATGAGCAAAATTTCAGATTAATTAATTAAGATACAGCTAACGTAAGACCTTCGCAGAATGAGGTGCATTTAAAAAATTTTGAAAACTGAAAAAATATATAATCTATGTATAAACACACTGTTTTGTTATAATTGGTCTTTATAAAAAGATGAAAATTGGTGCAATTTATAAGCAGATGAGTCGTGAGTGGGCTGTTCCCATTTAACTGTGGTACGTTTCTTGCATAAGAAACAGGACCTGGGACGAAAAAATCTGGCCTTAAACGTTCTGGCAACTAATAAAAGGATTGATGGCATAATAAATGTGATGAGTATTAATGATCAATTCGAAAGTGCTGTCTCTATAGGTTTGACACTTTATGACTAAAAATTGGGTAAGTCGAACTAAAACTATTCAAGCCCCTAGGTACTGAATATATGGACCCAGTGCTTATAGTTGACTTCTCACCAAAAATATCGATCAATGTGTCAGATACAGAATTATAATTTAGAGAAATTCCTTTCCTGATAGTATATGCTATAAATGGGTTGGATCGGGTCAATACTTCCCTAACCCCCAAAACTTCCTCCATACATTTTTTTTATTGATTCGCTCTTAATACCCTGCCTACCTATACATATAATAGAAATGGAATTGTATACGTTGAACTATAATTTCCCTTCTATATACATGTGATTGATTTAAAACATTCAAAAAAACACCTGTTTTCCGAATTTACATCTGTACCTTTACGCTTGAAGGCAATTTAGCCAAAAATAACAATTCTACATTTATTTTCATAAATAATTATTATAAGAAATATTCGAGTAGACACGTGTACATCCATACATGTGTGAGTACTCACTAAGTTTCGAAAACCATTAATTAAATATTTTCTACGCAGCTTCTCCTTCTGCTTCCGCCGATTGGCTACACATTACACACGCAGAGAAGAACCATATTTCTGATTGAAAACCATCCATCTAACAGTTGACTTCTTAAAGCCGCCAACAAGTCGAAACGCCTATAACCCGATGCCCAAATGTCTGCCCGTCTGTCCATCACTCAGATGCCCGGCGGCTATGCAACCGTGCGACGACCACCGCTGAGCCATGTCACATTCCATGGAAACCGCAACAAAGGTGACTGAATAGAGCACATTACATACATATGTTATACAATAGAAACCAAAGTAGTTTGGAGGCAAGCCTCAAGCGATAAAAGGGGTGAAACGAAATATAATCTATCATATGACTACTAAGTGATGTTTACTTTTAGGAGTGAAAGAACATCCAGAAGAAAGCTGACCAAATAGAATTGTCTTGAAAATTGTTTATTTTATCAGATTTTCTGATGGAGCTGAGTAGAGTAACTTACTCCTATTATTGTGCTGAAAATAAACTTCATGTGGGTAAATTCTTATTTAATGTGAATTGTGAATTCTCTAATTTTCGAAACCCACTTTATTTGATCACTACGTATATGTATTAGAAAATTGTCTTTTGTTGGCGGAGTCGAAATCAGCAATCAAAATTATTACATCTTAGAAAGATTACAATTTTACTATTTTATACAAGGCATCAGAGCTAAATTACGATTTCTAAGTTTCGAAAAGGTATGTATAGACCTTAATAAAATAGCCCAAATAACTCATTTCTTCAGGGTAATTACGATGATGAGTTCTGATCATTAAGTTCTGGTGACTTACTCTTTACTTTTGGACTGTTGAAAAGCATCAAAGACATAGTTACTTCCCAAGGCGACCAGGTAATGGAAATACTCCATTGCGCTATAGCCTGATGATTTCCTGGATGGGATTCACCAGACAGGACTGTCTTCCACACACTCTGGATCATGAGTTCGGCGTTCGCTATGCGCTTTTTCCGACTGGTAGAATTCATACACCATATTCTACCAATGGACTATACCTTGCATTCCTCATCACTTTAATGTGGTAAAAAAATGCATTCAAATAGTTCAGAACTCCCACTTTATACATAAAAAAAAAGTATAGGGGCTCCCTCGTTCGAAAAACAAGCCAATATTACTTACTATTACTGCATACCGTTGTAAACAGAGAGCCCCCGAAAGTTTGAGTTGACCTACTTCTTCAAGCTTAACTAACTTAAAAATATATTTGTGTGATAAATTAAAATTCTCCATAAAATCATAATAAGTAATTTGTCGGCAACAAAAAGCTAAATGGTTTTGAGTTGACTTTGTAAAAAATGCAATTTGTTGCCATGAGAAACGTAGAAGCTGAAGGTAAAGACACCCATCCACAAAAAAGAAATCTTTATTAATAACTACCGTAATTTTTCAAGCTTGGCATAATTCCTTAACATGCTTCCCTCAAGTGTTTTTTATCTCGGTTGCTTACTCGCACTCCACGCCATCCCGACATTTTCCACTTCATTTCAGAAGCGCTGCAGTAGCTCCTGAAGAAAAATGCCTCCACTTATGCATGAATAACATTGAATTTTCACGGTATTTAAAACACAAAACCTTACAGCCAACAAGAAACGCACGGAGTCAGTAAAATTAGGCAAACTCGGCTGCCAGCACAAAGGTGAAATGAGAAAATATGTTCGGCTGTGGTTTTGCCTGCCAGACTCCACATTGATACACTCGTGGGCTTAAATTGTTCCAACTCCAAACGTGGCGTTTGTAGTCCACATACTCGTCTAACCTCCCCTTCGTTGCCGCTCAATATTGTCATTTTTAACTGTACTTAAGTTGCCGAATTTCCTCGCATTTCGGGTTGCACCACCCCACCCACCTCTTTCACCTGTTGTGGCGTTTCGCTGTGCTGGCTGAGATTTTGTGTTTTTGAAATTTTATTTATGCCAATCTTTCTTTGGTTGGCACCCAGCCATAACAACAAATTGAAATTTAAAGCATTTTAAGTACTCGGCATCGCAAAGCGGCGGCCAGCAACCCGAGTGGGAGTAGTTTTGCTCTTACTTAATATGCCGAATTTGTCATAATTTGTTGTTGTCGGCTTATTTGTTTATGATCTCGAGTAGCATGTGGCTTTTGTCCCTAGAAACAAAGAAACGACTTTTGGCTGCATTCATATTTTCCGAGTTTTCATAACATTCCTCTCTTGTTTTCCTTTATCTAAGCTTAAAATCGTTTCATAAATTAGTTTTTCTCTGCAAAAGCAAATATTGTAAATTATCTTTAAGTTTCGAAGTGCGTGCTTTAAAAGTTACTTATACTATATGTGCAATTTCTGGTATATCTGTATTTGTGTTAATTCTTTTAATCACTCTGTGAGCTATTATCCTGCTGTGAAAATGCCATGTCGCGTTTTGTTGATACTTGTAACTAATTTACATATGAAAGCTTACACGCGAACTAATCGTTTGAATATGTAATTGTTGAATAAGAAAGTGCGTTGGAAGCTATTTATGAGAGGGTGCTGGTAAAAGTTAAAGGTTTATTCATAAGGTTTACTTTATATAAGAGCCAAGAAATATTTTATAAGGATGATTGTAGGTAATGTTGGTGGCGGAGTCTATTGTCGAGAACTGTCTAGCAATTTTTGTTTGAGCTCTCCTCATGACTGCAACGGTTTTCAAGCTACCATTAAAGTGGTGGTAGATAGACTGCTCCAAAATACTACCGGATGCTATTTATGGTAGTTGTTTTAAAGAAGACAATGTGAAATTAACAACACTACCACTTTCACGGACAAGATGTGAACACTATAGGTATTATACCTTCTGCCACACAGAAGAACTAACAGCATTAGAAATAAACCACCTGAGAATTTATGAAGGGATCTACACGTAGAATATAACAGTATACAGTAGCTTTCTAACCTTACCAAAGGCTTAAGGTGTGATCGAACATTATATCAGAGTATTCAGTTTCCGTTTTCACAATGAATGAGCCCAGAAGATTAAAAATACTTCATAAGATTACAAGTTTCTATATATTTTCCATTTATTCTAAAATCTTAACATTCATAAAGAAATAGGCAAGGTTAGGTTTGATGTTTTAGAACAAATTTGATTACATTAATTATGGCGATTTAATACTCAATTGTACCCTATAAAAACGAAGACTTTTCTTAAAAGTACTTCTTTTTTACGAGCCCATTATGAAATATATATAAAGTTACTTTGTTATCAGACTTGTTGAAATGCCGATCATAGCGGAAAGCTGGAAACTTCAAAGTTTCAAAAGAGACCGGATTTCTTAGCAGTCCACGTGGGATCCTTCGTGGCTTCAAAAAAATCAGCGTAATTATGTTAACCTATCAAAAATGGAATACCAATACCGAGAACTTGAGGTTTTCCTGCATCTTAAATAATAAGAAAAACAGTTAATATGAGGTCTCTCTAATAACATCGTGAATTTTCATTAATTAGAAATATCGATTCGTTATATTTATTACAAAATACCATTACATACCAAGCTAAAATATTGTTTGCTACATTATATGAGGACGAAAAAAACACCCATCTGAAAAATCATCTCTAATTAAAATTTCATATTTTTTTAAATAACCATTTTTTTTGTGTTTTGAGTGCATCACCCCTTGAATAGTGATCCTCGGCGACCCCAGCCACAGTTCAACTCAGCTCACTCGTCTCGTTGAGGTAACAAGTCAGGCGGAAAAAATTGTCAATGTTTTGTTTGTAATTCCCACGCCGATTTACAACTTAGCTGAGTACTTTTTCAACATCCCTCTGTACCCTTCACTTTTACTTTCGCTTACTTCTTACTCATATGGACGTGAGTACCAATGTACATAGGTCGCCTTGGTGCATAAGTGGTGGTTCAATTATCCTTATCAACGGATGTTCGGGATGAGTACTTATTGCTAAAGTGTGTATTTGTATAAACTTCAAATGCAGCAACTGTTTATTATGTAATTTTAATCATTTTCCAAAACGCCAGAAAAAATGGAAAGATAAGGCTAATGCAATTATAAATAAATTAATGTACGACATTAAATAACCTTCTGTTTCTACTCGATATTAAAATATTGTGCTTACAGTTTTGATCTTCACCCCTGACAGGAAGTAAATTTACATTGTTAAAACCATAATAGAGTCCTTGCCGTGGAAATATATGATTATGGAAGGCTTAAATACGTTCCAGTACAAATGAGAATATTTATAAATGTTTACTCGAATGGGAAATAAATTACGCAACCGACGAAAACTCAAGCATATTTATGACTGTGTGAGAACTTAAGTTGTCCAAATCCATGTAAATTTCAGTTCAGAAGCATCACTTTAAAGCTTTAAAAGAAGCCAATTAACTTCGCTGAGTCAAGCACTCTACTGAAACTTAGTTTAAACTTTTTAGTATCAGAAATATTTTTCTACAAAAAGAAATAATGTTTCTTTAGCATTCATGTTTTATCAGGCACTCGAAGTGTAACCAATTAAAAACGCCATAAATTCGGTTTGGAAAATTATTTTTATTTATTTTAAAGTACAAAATGTGTGAAAAAAATCATAAATTCAGGACCACTTCACTTTTGCTCGATTTGACCACGTTTTGCCTTTACCATGGCCTTGAGACGGTCAAAACACGAATCGCAAGCTCCCCGAATGTGACTTGCCGGTATTTTGGCCCACTCACGAACAATGGCTTTCTTCAGCATCGTGAGACTGGTGTATTTTTACTTCGGACCTTACTCTCCAAAATGGCACAGAGAGAATAATCTATTGGATTCGCACCTGGTTGAATTTGAGAGCCATTGTGTGGTCGTAATGAAGTTCGGAACGTTACTTTTCAGCCATTCTTGGTTCACTCGCGCTTTGTGAGACGGTGCTGAGTCTTGTTGAAACGTCCATGGTTAGCGACTGAAATGTTTGTTTGCCCACGGTTTTAAAGCAGCCTCCAGAACACTTTCCCGATAATATGTCGCATTTACTTTGACGCCAGGCTCGATGAAAACAATTGGAGAGCGCCCATCTGCGGTGACAGCGGCCCAAACCATTATTTATGGCGGGTGCTGCCTCCTGGTGGCCAACCGATGACTAAGATTCTCGTAAGAATGGTCGGTCCAGTAAACCCTATAGAGTTTATGAGTTGCTCAATTGGAAAAATTTTTTTTTCAGAAAACACAATGTTCGGAATTTGATCGCTTTCGGCCAAGCTAAGCAACTTCTTCGCTCTCTCAAATCTTACTTGTTGCTGTTTCGGTGTGAGATCATGAGCCTTTTGGAACTTGTAAGGCTTGACTTTGAGCTCATTTTTCAATATGCGTCGGATGCTGCGGTCGGATATTTTCAGTTCTTTAGCCATTTGATTGGCACTTCGTCGTGGATTTCGCTCAAGTCGCTTCTTCACTTTCCGAACCATCTCACGTGACGTTGCGGTCTTTTGATGACCACCTCCATGGCGTTTTGCGATGCTACCAGTATCATTGTAACGAGTGATGGTGTCATAAACCAAAGCTTTATTCACATTTGAGCTCACGAACAATTGCTGGCTGTGATTTTGCAACTAAATATAAAGGCATCACATTACTTCGACTTTATATAATTCAAGCTTTTTATATAAAGTAATATATACTCTATATAAAAATACTCCGAAGCAAAAACATTTTAAAATATTCAACCGTTCATTTGCACCTAAATTTTTAAACTACGTGTGTGAGTCCATGTATAGTATAATATTTGACGAAACCCACATTTATCCAATATTTCATTTACTATATTAATTCTGTATTACATATGATTATATGTAATATTGATTACAGATTTCCCTCATTGGAATACAACTCTCCGAAGGATTTAAATATACTTATGTTGATAGGCACGATTCAAGTGTGGGAATTTATCTACTGTTCCCTTTTGGTTCAATTCAAGCTTCGCTCTCACATCAATATGTCAACTAAATACATGTATTTATATCTAATAAACTAGCGCCTCGCTGCACAAACAATTCGAACAATAATTCAAATTCACTTGCCCCAATTCGCACGCCCTCCCTCTCTCTCTGATTCTTGTTTTCGAATAACTCTGTCTTTACCTAAGTGTGGCTCCCGAGAGGCTCACTACTCGTTATGAATTACTGCACCAGAGTAGAAATAAATCATTTTACTAACACAATTCCTCCTTCTGCGTTCTGCTGTGGAGAGCTGCTATAAACATATGTATATGTTCATATGTACCTATATAAAGCAATCGGAAACTTTATTTTCTTGCAGAAATCTTATGTTTCTTTACTGACTTGATAGCTGGGGATATACATAAGTATATTATGTGCCATACTTTTCATTTCCCTTCGCATTTTCATTATTTATCACTGCGTTGTAGTGCGAACGAGCTGTGGGAAAATTTGTTACCTCGACCCACATAAACACTTCGTCAATATGGAGCCTTAAATGCTCGATTGTCTTAAAATTAGAAAAATATTGACACTTCACTCAAACCACATAAACGAGAGGTTGAGCGAGCACATTATGTTACGCTATCTTTCTGTATGTTTTACCATAATTCCCTGTGTGATGAGAGAAATTGAATTCAGTGGTGTTATGTTTCTGGCAGTTCGGCTCTTCTATAATTAAAATTTAATACTCGAAAACACTCATGTTTACTATTTTTAAACCTAGGATCCTACTCGCACATGGCTATTTTTGGAACTAGAATTTTAATCTGATAACGAAGTTACTACACTGAAAGGGTTGGCTGCAGTCTTTCCATTAAGAAAAAATTGAATTCAATAAGATATAAATATATGTATGTATGTAATTCCAGCCAGTCTAGCTACTACATACAAATAGTAGGTGCATGCTTAAGGTCGAACTTGTTAGAGTTGGTTTTATCACGATGTGAACTACTTTTGACGATTTTTTTTATTTCTAGCTTCGGTCGACCTATTTCATATTATTTATTCGCGATCGTTGACACAGCTGTCCGAAAACTTTTAGGTTGCTTATATCACTTGGTCTACTGTTTAACGTATTGCCCATATGAAGCTATACCATTTTCCCATCATTTTGACAATCCCTGATACCCAGTTCTGATGTGACCGTATTTCTGGGAAGAACAAGTGGGAATCAGAAGAGGCAAGGTCTGATGAGGAAAACTTTCCAGTTTTCCCCGCAGTTTTCCATAGTTTTTAGCCGGTCTTCCAACGTGAAGACGAACGTTTTAATAATGCAAAATTATTGTCTCGTGTCTACTAGTCGAAAATTCCGGAAATGTTTCGGTAATTATCAGTAGCATTACCCATTAATGGTTCCACCCCGTTTTAGAAGCTAAGAATACAGTACACTCTTCTGAGCCCGCCATATTCAAAGCTTTATGTTGGCTTTGTCGTTGATTTATTTAGTTGGCCAGGTATCACATATGATTTTTTGGGTTTAGGATTGTCGGAATAGACTCAATTCGATGCAAACCGACATCTTTTTGTAGCGTTCAATATTTTTCAAATAACAAGCGTAAAAGTTTTTTAATGTCTCGAACTCCAAGAAAGATAACAGAACGACACTTTCGTATTCTCTATTGTTATTGGACTTGATGGAAATCTTAGTGCGTATTTACTAAGCTTCGTATTTATTTAACCAGCAGTTGGTGTTATTTACCTACATTAATTTCCCTAAATACAAATATTTAGTGGTAGCAATCCGAGCCAACCCATTCGTTTAAGTATTATTTGCCGCAGTATAATTTGCGATAGCCATTTTCGAACTTATTGTTTTATTATTATCCGTCTCCACTACGTCCGAACCGAACCAACCGCCACCGACACGCCTATTTCACACTAAAATCAACAGCTGAACGGCACGCGAACTGTCACTTACCGTTAACGCTGCGCTGTACCGCCTATTGTTGCACAGCACGCCCAGAAAAGCATATTAATCACAACTTCGGTGAGACCTGAGTGTGTTGGCATTTTGACAGGCGCCGGTCCAATGAACGCGTAATTTGCAATTGCCAAAGGTAGACGAAAAATTTGAATCTTAAAAAGCTTTTATCGGGCCACAGATGTGGAGGGATGTGTTTGCAAATTGCTTGCATGAATTAAACACGAAATCAGCCAATTTGTGGCCGCCGACAAGGGAAACACATCATAAAGCAGCATTGTTCCAACACACCTTAGGAATGAATGAAAACAATAACGCAAATCGCATTGTGCTCAAATTGGATGAACGATTTTGAGGAAAGTTGCAGGAAGTAAAACGAACGAGCAAAGGTTGAAAACCATTATTGCAATATGCATACATATGTAAAAAAGGGCTAAGTTCGGGCGTGATCGCTTTTTATGTAATATCATGAGCTTTAGGAATGTGAAAATGTAAAATAATTTGGATCAAGATAACATATGCATTCTAATCGTGAAAATGGATCGATTATAAAATCGTTTTTCGTTTTTACAATTTAACACAATATTTGATATACATATGTGTGGTATATGGGAACAAGTTCAACGCCAAAGGGAAATTACAAAAGGACTAAATTGGATTTTACAGCATCTTATAAAGTAGTAGCACTAAGAACCACTGCAACGGCTGCACTTGAAATGTTACTTAATCATCCAGCAATTGCCATTGCAGTGGAAAGCTCAGCAGCAAAATCAGCTGCAAGATTAATGGCTACTTATGTCCGCCTAGAACTCGCCTTAGATTTCTAAAACATTCGCAGTTGAAGGGACTTTATGAAGTATAAGAATTAGATGACATAAACTTCAACCCATATTAATAACAAACCTCCATCTGACATTACAAAGGATCAAGTGGTCTATGTGTGGCGTGAAAGTCAGCCGTGCAGCCTAACCTAACTGAAGAAGTGACCATCTTATTAGAATTTATGTAAATTTTCACAATCACAAGTTCTCAGGGTTCGTATGGAAAATATTCGAAATCCTTTTCCATGAACGACCCACACGTCATCCAATGACTTTTGGTCTAAAATTTCTCATTTAAATACTAATTGTTTAGTGTTGAATCAAAAGGTTCTATCATTAGTCGGTTAACTTAAAGGAGCTTGGTGTACAAATGTAGGAAACACCTCGACAAATTATCTAAAAGGGAAGTTGGAAGTTTTTAAATGATGTAAGCCCTATTTAAATCCGCCCAAAAATTTAAATCGCAACCTCGTTTGAATTAATGTCTAATAAAATAAACAGTTTAATAATCTACTATGTATTTTATAACTTAGCATATAAATATGCTATACTAGCAGGTAGGAATAAATTAACATAAATTCATACAAACATATTCGTATTTTCAATAATTTTACTTGAAGCAGCGCAAATTCCTATGGGTTCCTTCGGTCTGATTGCATGTAATGTAAATTGTGAAATATTTCGTGCTATGTATTTTACCACACAACATTAGCAAACTGTTTCTGTATGCAAATCCTTGCTGACCCAAATTGACACGGAAGTAATGCAAATTGCGTGCATATCTGAAAGTTTGCCATAAATTAGAGCATTTGCTAGAATCACCTCAGGCTATCCAAATCCAAAGCAAAATTTATTTGCGTACATAAACATATTACTTTTGTATGCATTAGAACTGCACATTTATTACTAGAACATTCCTTCCAAGAAGTGCTAATCAGGATATATAAAAAGCGGGATAAAGTGTTATTGATATATTAAGAAATCTTTATTAAGAGTAATTGTATCCTTGTTAGCAAGTAATGCAAGTCTTACATATTTTTGTTTGACTTACTTCGATCTTTGGGCGTTAACTAAAAAAGTTTTGCATGCAAAGACTTGAGTTTGATCGATCAGTTTGTATGACAGTGATATGCTATAGTGGTCCGATTTGTACGGGAGATTGAACCTTTGCGTAAGATGATACAAGCTGCGTTCCAAAGTAAAAAGGACTTTCTAGCGCCCCCCTTGTGGCGCCATCTATATGTCGACTGGTGCTATAGAATCTGCTATCTTTATCGATTGTCCAGTGAGAATTTCATAACATTTCATAGATTGGAAGTGCAGTTATTGCGTTTTAAGTGTCAGTATGTTTGTGTTATCGGCGCGAAAATGAGCTTCGAACAAAGAGCCAACATTAAATTTTGTTTTAAAATTGGTAAAACTTTTACCGAAACGTTTAAATTCACGAAACAAGTTTATGGCGATGATTGCCTATCCCGTAGCAGAGTGCACGAATTGTTTCAACGTTTTCAAAGTGGTCGTGAGGACACAAATGACATGATCAACATGTGGGCCAATCAAAATCCGTGATCACCGGAAATTCCATCGAAACTGTGAGTCAATTCATCAAAAATCAGCCTAAATCATCATTGAAATTCATGGAAAAAACACAATTTGACCATTGACCACTTCCCGTATTCACCTTATATGGCACCGTGAAGCAAAGTGGTCGTGGTTATGAGCAACTTCTTGGAGAGAAAGAGATCAATATGTCGAAAATTGAAGGAATAGTTCTCGTATATACATCTAAAGCCAATTTCGATAAAGTACCTCATTGAATATGGAAGTTTCCTAACGAGGACTGAATTTGATTGATCAATTTATGTGGAGCTATATCGTATAGTGGTCCGACATTGATTGTTTCGATAAATGAGCAACTTCTTGGGGAAAAAGAGATATACAGACGGGCATCTTTATAGGGTCCCCGACGTTATTATATATACATATATATTATATATATTTTTGGTGTTTAAAATTCTTTAGTACATTTACACTCACTTGTTTCGCTGCTAGGCAATATATTGCGGTATTCGAGATCAAATAAGGGAAGGCCTTAACTTACGAAATCATCATCTTATTCTCTATCTCAAGTATTCGTATGTATATTTGCTCGAATTCGAAATATTACTTATTATTAATCGTATTTTCGTAATGTCGATTACATTTTCATAAAAAAATATCTGGACATAATTATAACAATCAATTTACGTAAATTTGTAGTACAACTTAAGATTTTGACATTACCAGATGTGCGGGCCCCAAAAAGATCTGAATATAAATAATTGATCGGTAGAAAGACAAGGAAATTTGGCAGCGGAAATTTTAAAAAATTTAAGTAAAATACTAAGAGTACCTTACCAAAAAGTTAATTATATCTATTCTATAAACCTGACCCTAAGTGTGTGTAACGAGCCCTTCTCTAAATCTTCGCTATTGGTTGTCCCCAAATGAACCAGAACAAATTTATATAAACATTAGGCATGTAAAAATCTCAGTTGAAATGTTAGCGTGTTCTTCACTCACTTATTGTTAATGCAATTTGCAAGACCGTTTTTCAGACAACATACGGGATCAGGGATACGTAATTCAATATGTATCCTCAGATTTTATTTTCCTGGTTTTCGGTTTCCTGTCATGACAAAATCTAAAATTATATAAAAAGGACTTCCGCTGAGCGTCCCTCCTTATATGAAACTTAAAAACCGAAACTTATACAACAACTATTAATAAGAATTGAGAAAATCGGACAGAAATAAGAGGTTTTTAAATATTTCTAAAAGCATGCCTTTCCTAAAGATTTCAGTTTTAACACCTTATATGGGTGATTTCATTAGTTAATAGTAAATTGGTCGAATATTGTGTAAAATTTTACCACCCAATCTTCGTATATACTATTTAGTTACTCGTATATACCAACTAATAAAAACTACAGTCATCACAATACTTTGGCAAGTTTCGTGTTTAGCCAAATTTTTTTCTTTCTCATAAAACTGGTACTATTTTATTCAACCGGAAGCGGACTAATGCAACTGCCAACTCAGTGCTCAGACCTTAAAGCGCACACTATGTTGGTCGGAGGTGAATGCCAAATGGGCATGAAAACTTCGGTGAATGGTTAGTGAATTAGTTTGCTGCTTGTTTCTATTGATATTATTTCTTTTAGTGTTCGGCTCTTTGCCATTGTGGCAGTGGCCTAAGTGCAACTCTTTGTTTTCGGCTTTCTTCGTTGGCGTGTAAGTAAATGCAAATTCTTACTAACTTACCTGCTGTGGCTGTTAAGGGACCAAGCAGAAAACAAGCGATAAGGTAAGTAAATGCAAAGCAAATGGAACCAAAGCTTAAAGATAAAGCAGTCATTTGTTGAATATGAGAGTTGAAAATAAAAAAGCGCACTAAGCCATTAGAATAGGAGTAGGTAAGTAAGCCGGGGGTAATGTGCCAATATGCTATTCATGAGCTTTGTAGTATACTTTCGGGAGTGGAGGCAGAGTAGTGCCTTTTGTTGTGCAGCAATACGTGTATCTTAGTGTGGGTGATATTTTGTATTCAAACTAGGGAATTTCAAATGCAAGTAAATAAATTAGGCCACAGCATTGAAGCTTAACGTTTACAAACAATAAATTCATTGAAGTAAACACTAAAGCTTAAACATTAAGGAAAACATTAAGTATTTTTAAAAAAGTACACCATGTATTGTATTCATATGTATATGTTTATGATTGCTCCTATGATGTTTTAATAAACCACTGCATCTTGAAAAATCTAAGATGATGAGAGTTTCCCTTAGAACCCCATGTAATAAAAAACTATGTATATTGTCTAAAATAACTATTTAACTTGGTTAATTTGTGTGTTAATATGGGCCTTAAGCTTAATTTGGTCTTCATATTAATACCATAGTTTTGAAAGCAAAAATAGCTCTTACTTTTGTTGAACGTTGGTCTAAAGAATTCACAGATCCATAGGAAGTTTGTGCACAATGTATCTCAAATTTTATATTTCTTAAGAAAGTGTTTATTTATTCAAGAATATATATTTTGTACCCTTCAAAGTAATCACCCCAAACATATGGCACTTCCGCCGGCGTTTTTACCAATCTTCTAAGCACTTAAAAAGTAAATTTTTGTGATCTAAACAAGATCAAATAAACTTCAGAGGTTTATTAAACACTTTTATTTTTTATTAAACACTTTGTAGTTAGATCTCTCATTTTCCACACATTGAGAAAATGGTTGCCATCCATGACAATTTTTTGTTAGTATGAAAAATAAGCAATATTGTATGTAGTTTTAAGCGAAATAATCTTAAAATTAACTTTCACTGTAAATACGTTTAAAAGAAGTTGTTTTCTTTTTGCTTGTGTTATGTTTAAAAGTACTTAAATTGTGATAACTCAATACAAAAATTCGCCATAGACGTTAATTTGTACCCAGGAATGACCTTATCGAAATAAAAGTTTGCACACGGTGTTGCAAGGTGTGCCATCTTAACAACATCTACGTCCAAACAAATCGAAACTGGATTACAACTTCTCTAGTCCTCACATGTCGAATAAGTGGCGATTGCTGATTTTTTAACCTTCTAATAACAGTGTAACTCGTGCCTCAAATAATTAAAATCTGGTCAACACTACTCTTAGCCCAATATACATAGTGTCTTATACACGAATTTCAAACTTCCGCATGGTGGACGATTTGATTCATGAGTCATCATAACGATTCCTAAATATTCATTTGTGAAATCGAAAAAGTCATTATCAGTTAGGAACTACAGTAGCGGACAAAAAAACGGGACACTTAGTTGTAGTGACTTTAAATCGATGCAGTGTTAACAAATCAAATTTTATTATAAAAGTAAGTCTTTATTTTAGCAAGTACATTATTCAGCTACAATAAAACGGTTTTATTTATATTCCTGAGTATACATATGGCTGCAAATAAAATGAAATGTGGAAAAAGTCCAAAACCGACTGAAGTTGATTAAGGCACAATTTTGATTTTGCGATCGCAAAACTTGAGTACACGTGAAATTAGTGGTAACATAAATTTTAGCAAAACTATTGTCGGTGCTTTCCTTCAGAAATATGCGAAGACTAAGTCTTTAAAACGCAAAACGGGTTCCAGACGCCCGAAAAAGACTACTACCAAGGATGACCACCATATTAAGCGGATTAGTATTCAGAATAGATTTAAAATAGCTAAAGACATCAGAAGCGAAATTCAGGAATCAAATGGAACCGAAATCAGTAGGCGAACAGTACGACGGCGCCTTCAAGAAGCCGAACTAACTGCCTGTCGACCTGCCAAAAGACCACTATTGACGGTAAAAATGCGACAAACGCCTCCAATGGGAGAAACTGCACAAAACTTGGACCAAAGAAGATTGGAGAAAGGTCATATTTTCGGATGAGTTCAAAATTAATATCTTCGGTTCAGAAGGAATGTCGTACGTTTGCAGAAGAGTTGGTGAACGTTTCAGTAATGAGTGTGTCAAACGTACGGTCAGGCAGGGGGGGAGTCGGATGATCTGGAGATGTTTTTCCTATCATGGTGTTGGACATTTGGCCTTGATTTATGGAAATATTAACGCCATTAAATACGAACAGATCTTAGAGGAAAGCCTGGTCCCTTCAATTGAAGAGCACTTTTCCGAATAATTGAAGAGATTTGCTATAACGGTATACCGGCACAAATTTTACATTGATTCCATGCCCGAACGAATAAAAACCGTGATAAAAAACAAAGGAGCCGCCACGAAATATTGATTCAAGACATTTTTATGTCTCTATTATTTACTAATTACAAAAAATTGAGTTTTCTTTGTATCGCGTTTAATTTTGAGAACATTTTTTATAAGTATCATAGTAGAAATTGAAATATCGGAAGTATTTTATTTCGGCTTCTATCCATATTTTACAAAGAAGCTATAGCATGCTCCTTATCAATTCTTCGCCGCCGTATTTGAATAGCTCAGCAGCCAATCCATCGGCCCCCGCTTTGTTGTTCTTCAGACGGGTAATTGCTATTCGAACTTATTTATGATCGGGCAATGGAACGTCTGCTCTATCGTCATCAATTGGGATCTTGTTCGACATCTCCTGGTGTTATGCTTTCGCTGCCATTCAGCAGGTTGAAGAAGTGTTGCCTCCATAATTTCAGTAAGTTATGGGCATTAGTCACTAACTCACCTCTGAGGATTCTACAACAGGTCTTGAAACCTTCTGTTAGTCGCTGTATTTTTTTGGTAGAGTTTTCGAGCGTTGCCCCTGTCGGCCAGCTTGTCAAGCTCATCGTACTCAAGCATTTTGACCTCTCTCCTTTTTGTCTGCAAATGCGTCTCGCTTCCCACTTCAGTCTCCTGCACGTGTTGTAGGCAGTCTGTTTTCTCTCCACTATGACACGGCACTCCTCATCGTACTAGCTGTTCTTTTGCATTTTCTGAAAACCAATGGTTTCGTTTGCAGCTCTACGTAAGGAACTTGAAATGCCGTCCCACAGTTCCCTTATACCGGGTCGCTAATGAGTGCCGAATTCGACTAGGGGAGATAATTTGGGGGAAAAAAAATCGCAGTAGAATGAAACCCACCGAAAACGAAAGATAATATAACAAACAGTAAGGGTAAAATAATTTACCGGCGATCTGAGATCGAGAAAAAGAAGTAGAGGGTTTATCTCGATTTCCGGCAAAGCTACGAGTCTTATAGCAAAAAGTGATATGGCAATGTTATAGGTAATGAAAAGATCTATAAATTTCTCTAATGGAATTCTTTCACATTTAAATTAAATTAAATTTCAAAATTTAATTTAAAAAAAATCAACTAACCACGATTTTGGTTTTTTATTGTTATCTTATACAAACATTTTTTTATATCACGAAATCTGATCAAAATTTATCTCCTTATGTCCTTAATACATAAAATTTTTAGAGATTAATTTCAATTTACTATAAAGTTCTTAATCTTTTGTTCTTTTTTTGTAAATTAAATTAATTTAATTTAAAGGCTTCTTCACTAATTTAACTGAAAAATATTAGATAATAATAATTAGAGTTGGTGGGGATAAACTTAGTGTAAGATGATCCAAAAATTAGACATGCTCTTCCCTTTTCCACGAAATAGTTATGGAAAAGTATATTTCATAGATTTATTGTCTCATAAAAAAGGTTGGCAGCCCAAAGTTATAAAAGTCTCACCATTTCCAAGGCAGAAGCAATTCTATTAGTATAAAATATTGCTCTCAGCCCATTATTACCACGATTTATTCGTTTTGTTCCTCTCAATAGTTCAACCACATGCGGTTTGAGTCATTTGTTAGCTTGTCCACCTTTCCATACACACCGTAATTCACCTCTAGTCCAGCACTTGTTACAGCGAATTGTTGTTGATCATTGTGTCTTCCACATGTAGAGATGTAGCATATTGCACACGACCTTTGTTCGAAATAGGGGCTTTTGTGTACCTTTTGCTCGATTTTTTTAATATTTATGGCGCATGCGCACGCCTTGTACATTTATGATCCTTTTCCACTAAACCAAATTAAAGTAAAAGGGAGAACATTGAAGAATTGTGTTTGAGAATTCCTGAACAAAAATAAATGGTTAGTAGCTGGCGTCTGCTCGGCAAGACGCCTTAGAAATGATAGTGGAGTATTTTGTTCTACAAAATTAAATGAATATTACCACAAAAAACAGACAAGCAAACAAAGACTTGTGCACTTTCACAGGTATGACTTTTCTTTCTTATGACAATTTATGACTTTTGCTTTTATTATTCGAGTTTCATGGAAATTTCACTCAATTTGCTTTTGATTTCTTCTGTGTAAACATGCTCTGTAAGTACTTTACCATTTTTCTACACCTTTTGGTTGCCTCTCCAACCACCTAAGCGATTTGGCCGAATATAGAATGTCCATGTCCATCGTTTCTTTGTTTCACGTGTTGGCGCCAATCTGTAGCAAAAGTGATTCAGATTCTAGTGCATAGAACGCATCGACCCTTTATTAAAACCAGCTAAAACCTCATTGGATCTGAAGAATCGTTGGGACAAAATCGACTGCGTAACCTCGATTTGTTGGTTTTCTGCACTATGTTGAAGTCTTTATAATATAACATATATGTATGTATGTATACAGCTAATCGTTCCACTCAATGCGGTATTCGCTGTTGGGCTCATAAATATTTTGATTCCGAAGACCATTGCTGAGAAATAGTTCATCTTTTTTATATATAAATAAAAACCTTAAACCTATTTGCAATAACATTGCAACACTTGCTTCCGGTATTTTAGCGTTTGAGGTTAAGCAGCAAATTTTGAGGTTATACACGCGCACTTAAACGCCAAAGCCGGCAATATGGTTTAAATTAAAAATTCTTAATTCCTTCTCATAGGCTGTGCATTTTCCTCCGCCAGCACTCTGGCATCACTCATAAACGCTTTCCGGAGCAAAGCAACAAAAAATTAATACTCACAACTGTTTAAAAGCTACTTCACCCAGTAAAATGTTAACGAAACAGAGCACCTCGTCGGAAGGCAGCGCAAGCCACTGAGGTAGAAAGCGTGGGCGCGCCGCAACTTAGTTATGTAAGGCGTTGGCTTGCGAAATGAAATTGTGCATATTTTGAGGTTAAGTGCTTCAAGTGATGCCAACACCACACACTTTTGTGCTAAAAGCGACTCGCGCCTCTGCTCGTGTGCCATGCATTTGCCTTTGCACCTTACATATGTTGTAATTGTTGTTGTGGTGTTGGTTAGAGTTCTGTTTTAGTATAAAGTGGAGTTGTAGCGGCTCTGTGTGTGTTTTCATAAAATTTTTACACAGCTTTTTGACATAGAGGTGAGTGTCGGAAAACGCGGTCAAAATATTTTACGCTAACATTAACTAAATTCAAATAACAGAAAAATAAATATCTGTGAATTTTTGAAGAAAACGTTGAAATGCTCTCTATTGTACCGTAATTAAACATACATATGTATAGTAAGTGAGTGCAGCCGTATTTAATTAAATTCATATTGAGCATCCTCTACTAAGTACCATTCAAAATAATATTATTTATGTTATCTCTCCAACTCAAAAATAATGAATCTCTGTGAAGTTTTGAAGCCGAATACCTGATAGAAGATTGCCTGTCATTTTCCTTTATTTAAGGTATTTCATCAGTAGATCGAAATATTCGCGTGGCGCTGGCGCCATAAGTCTCGCGGTAACTCTCTCGAAACCAACAGGATAATCGTTATTCATTCACTTGCTACAGAGTATTATAGTTTTGTTAACCTAACAGTTGTTAGTTAAACCTAAAACTATATGTATAAAAGGTCAGGATGATGAGGCGAGTTGAATTCGTCAGTCCGTGCAAGCTCTAACTTGAATAAAAATTTAGATATCAAGATGAAACTTGCTTGGTACTATAGTGTGTTCGGGATGGTATGTGAGTGTAACCAGACTCCTGTCACGTGCATAAACTGCCATTAATGCAAAACAACAACAAAGTCAAAAATTAGGTTACAAAACTGTATTCTGGTTCAGGGAATCGCAGTAGAAAGAGGCATATTTGGCCTGAAAATCTTTTGAAGGAGACGGTGCCACATACGTATCTCACAAACCAAGAAATTATATTAACCAAATTCGCTCAAGACAAACCCGTTTAGCACTTCCTCCTACACAGTGTAGATGGGTATAAACGGGTAAATACCCCGTCCAATCCCAATATAACGATTTTCTTGAAACTTACCAAAAGTACGACAACTCACTAAGTAAACATGTCAGAAGCATTAAATTTCACATCCTATAAGATACGAAAGGGTTAAATAGGAACGGGTATCAAAATTGGACATTGGGTGGCATTGGTGTACTCAGCAAATTTCAACTGAATTATCGGTATATTCGAAATGAAAACACGCCTACACCATATTTAATTTCATCTGTATCTTTCATCAAACTTCAAATTTAATGAGGAATGCAGAAAATAGCTACAGATTTCTTCTATCACCTATAGTTTCTTGCTGAGGATTTTTATCTAAAAAAAAAACAGCGATAGATATATTACGGTTTTATTATTTTACTAACTAAAGAGTACCTTAAAATGTTACTGTCGATGTTTTTCGGCGATATTTTGTTTTTGGAGTGTCACTTAGTAATGTCCAGCGGTAATCGGCAAGCGAACTGGCACTCCATTTGCCTTGGTACCGTTTCTCCATAGCAGAAATCTCTTGGAATAACCGTTCCCCATTTTCCCTTAAATTTTATCGGAAAAACTCCAGATGGGAGTCCAGGAAATGATTTTTAAAGGATATGTTGCAGCGCATTTTTTTAATACAAGAACCCTCTTCCATTTCTATCCATATTCTTCATTAAACCCAATTTAATATGCAAAGGAAGAGGCTAGAGGTTCACTGGTACCTTTTTTTTGTCCCGGAATGAGTGGCTGACGTACTGACCACTGCTTCTGTACATAATGGCAGTCTCTCGCACGGCTGTCACATTCGCAAAGGAAACAACAATATTTCGTACATCCTTTTTGCATTCCAAGAAGGAAGGCTATGAACAAATGCCGCCTTTAAACTAATTTTAGAGGAATCAATGAATAGACGCCAATCACGTGGATCATGTCTCTGCCCTGCCCCTGCGTTAAACAAAAGGTCAACTTCTGCACAGTACACTAGATTCCCTTCTTGAAGAAAGCAATTTGTGCGTTCTTTTAGTCGGGATGCTAAAAGTTCGAATTGCGATTTTGAAAAGCTTAGATCTCGAACTACGTCATTAAGTTCACCCTGTGAAATCAGACGCGACACTGTTAAATATCCTGGTAAATCAAATAAAGGCTCGGTTGTAATTTCCTTTGCGGTTTCTGTAACATCACTTGAAGAGCTAGTCGATTCTAGTTTTTCATCGAGACTCCAAGATTCTTGTGATTTTGGAATAGGAAGTTGTTTACTGTGCTTGACAGGTCTTAAAGCTGATGTTAAATTACAGTACTTAACCATATGTTTAGGCTTCGGTTCAATACCTTTAATATTCGTGAGGCAAAAATAGCAGTCTGTAACATGGTCTTAGGTTCTCTCCAAACCTGTAAAGGGATTTTACGATTTGAACCTTCTAACCAAGCTGTTAACAATGTTACACAAGTTTTACAACAGATATGAGGGGCCCATGCTTTGTCTTGGCCCCACATAACAAAAACTGTTGGCACTATTTACGCACTGCCTAGGCATTGTACCTAAAAATCTTAAACACAGTAATTTCAGAATCGTAAATGAATGTGAACTCAAAAACGTTTTGCTATCCAAACATAGAACACGTAACAGATTCGGACACCGTTAGTCCACTGATAAATTTTGTAAGCTAAAATGATCGTAAAATAGGCCATTACTTCAAACACGCAGGCAGAAGCGGTTTAAACCGGTTAAATCCCTGATCATATGAAAATATGAGATGATGCAATATGATGAAATTTTATTTATTGCAAAATCTAAAGATATGATAGTGATAGAAAAAATCTGTTTTCAGATTTGACTTCAGGTTATCAAGCTGCATTAGAAACACCTAAGAATTTCCATGTCACAAACCATGACACCAGTGTTATTATCAATCGAAATAAGAAAAAACGTTAACTTCGGCTTCTTTTAGTAACTATGTGTTCAGTTTATATGGAAGCTATATGCTATAGTTAACCGATCTGAACAATTTCTTCGTATCTAACATTTTTGCCCTAAAAAACAACCTGTGCGAACTTTTGTGAAGATACATTGTCAAATGAGAAAGTTTTTCATACAAGAACTTGATTCCGATCGTTCAGTTTGTATAGCAGCTATATGTTATAGTGGTTCGCTATCGGCAGTTCCGACAAATAAGCAGCTTCTTGAAAAGAAAATGACGTTAGCAAAATTTCAAATCCATATCTTAAAAACTGAGGGACTAGTTCATATATATACAGACAGACGGACATGGCTAAATCGACTCAGCTCAACATACTGATCATTTATATATGTATGTATATACTTTTTAGGGTCTCCGACGCTTATATTTTGAAGACTATGACTTTGGGCGCGGCTAAGTCTCAGATAGTCCATCCGTTGAGTCCAATTTTCGATGACTGGAAGAAGTGTTCTCTTAATAAATCCGCTCCGTTGATTGTCGAAATTAAATGTCGATAAGATCACGAGCTTCAATTTCAAGCATTAAATAGTCGGTTATTATGGCGCGATAACGGTCGCCTCGGTGATCACGCGTCATCTGTCAACGGCTATTGGAAAAGGTACGTCTTCTTGGATCACCCATTCCTAAACTTTTCAAAATCCTATTACAACTGTGTAAAACCGAATATGTGAACCGCAGCGACGTCGAAAATGAGTAAAATCGTTTCAGTACTTCCCCTAGCTCCCATATCCCTAATGTAAAGATTTTCGAGCCCCCGGTATATACTATAAGATTTCGCAATGAATTTCGCAGATAATAGTTTTTGTGATATTAATGTATCCTTGTGCAAAAAATAAATAAAGACAGGGCAACATTTTCAATTATCCGCTTAAATTTATAGCATACATTGTAACACTGGATATTCTATAATTTAATGCCCAAAATCGATCCGCGAATTATCCCAAATTCAATATAACAGTGCTTAGTATATTTTAGTGCTCTTAGAAGCAGCTTAAACTGGAAAAACTTAAATATTTTGAACTCTTTAACTGCTAAATTTGCCAGAGATTTCAATAATGTTGGAACTATTAATTATATGTATATTAATATGAATAACAATGTATTAAAAAATAATTTTGGTGGAACGTTGTACAAATCGTTAACCAATAATGATAGAAACCTGTTACATAGTTGGGATGATTTTGGGATAATTTTTGAGCAGCTTATATACTTTACAATGTGATTTTCGTACACTAAGTGACCCTGGACATGCTTTGTTAGTCGATTCGAATTTGAAATATTTTTTCTAACTTATCTCCTCTTCAGTTTTTTCAAGGGACGTTTATTTAATTTGCGCATGTGTTAAAGATGTTAGTTCGATTTTAAATAGTGCTCATACCATCCGCGGTCCATTTAGTACAAATGTTCTAATTTTGTAATCACATTTCAGGAGCGCTGGAAAAATGCCATTATTTGTAGGATTTCGCAACTATTCACCTAAAACAATTACGAGCGTAGCGTGTATTGTTATCCAGGGCCCGCCGTAAGCCAACCAATCTGGGCCATGCCACTTTTACTTTAGTAGCCGCAGTTGCTGCACGGCAACGCAGCTCCGCCCGACAAGCAAACAACTCAATTAAATTCCCTCGAAACTATTCGCATTACAATGCCATTCGAGCTGCCGGTGCTCAGAGCTGATCAGAGCTTAGTGCGCCGACAAGCAATTTACAATGCTTTCATATAATTCTCACATCAGCACGAAAATCCTTTGAGCATCATCACCAGCCAAGCAAGTAACCAACACAAACAAACACAAGTGGAAAGTGGGTGAGTGAGGGAGAGGGCGAGTGGGCGATATACAAGGGAAACACATGTTACCAATGCAATTTCCCATTAGGAAAAGTGCTTGCAAATGTTCATCAAACAGTCGCGCAAACACACATGCACTTGCAACACATGCTTACCACAACGCATAACGGAGTAGAAGCGCTCCATGAGCCGGCTCATCCGTTCCTGTTACGGGTGCGAGCATGTAGTCATGGAAATCGTAACATTGTTACATACATTCACACATATCGCTATCGACGTTGCTATTGTTTTGGTTTTTGTTGTTGGCATTATTGGTGTTAGTTGCAAGCTTGCAAAGTGTTGCAGAGTAAGCAGTAACTAAGGCCAGAAATCAGGTCAGCAGCACAATTTCCGTTCACTCCAGCGGCACTTTGTGAACGCATATTACAACAACTTTGTGAAAATCCTCTCGTTTTCGCGATAAAAATCGAACATATTCGATAAAGTAGAAGTGTAAACAAAATTAGATTGTAAGTGTTGACGTCACGATAAAGGGGCGGGTGAAAGGGAGAATAGCGAGTGTTCGGCATTGATTATGCAAAGATTTAGTTCGCTGCCAATATGGTAAAATGCATTTATTTTCATAGTCGGATTACAGAATAAAGAAACGGGAAAACTGCAATTATCGGTTGCAGTATATTCCGTGTCAGTGGATAACAATGTTACAGGAGTTGTAGTTCTATATTATTCCAAACTTTTGGCAAATTCGACAACACTTTATTCTTTAGACTTGTCTTAACTTTCTATTTTATGTTTTATCTGTCAAGATATAGTTAAATTTTATGATTTATTACCCATACAGTAATAGAACCATGTTTTGTAATAATCTATTCTCACCGACACCAATACCTTCTACGAGTATCATAGAGTGGTAGCTCCTCAGAGAGTAATGTCCAAAGTTCGAACTTATTTTTGCTTTGAAAATGCTTCTCATAAAGTACGTATATTACAGCAGTCGACATGAGATTATTCCCAAAACTTCAAGGTAAAAACCTTAACTTAGTTTTAAACGCCAATTATTTGGACTTGAATTCCATTTTTCCAGATCAAATTAATCAAGTATCAAAACTGCGTTTTCAAATAAATCCATATAATCATCCTTTGACATAATTTAATCGAAACCAGACATCAACTAGGGCATACAGACAAAAGATCTCCGAAAGGAGCTAAAGTAATTAAGAAAAGGTGTTTGTTTTTAATGTGGTTAATAAATACAAAAAGAGATTGTATGCCAGAAATTGTAAATAGAAACCTTTCTTTATACAATAAAGGGAAACGACAAACCATTCGTCTGTGAGCTGCCAAATTCTTTAGATGTACGAGAACCTCAATTTTTTCAATAAATAATTTTCATATGTTTATAGCTAACCTCAATATCAGCTGGAAATAATTTTGAAGGTCTGTTCATAGCTTGATGTGAAC
Source organism: Bactrocera tryoni (assembly GCF_016617805.1). Taxonomy (NCBI): domain Eukaryota; kingdom Metazoa; phylum Arthropoda; class Insecta; order Diptera; family Tephritidae; genus Bactrocera; species Bactrocera tryoni. The sequence continues at coordinate 56,866,226 of NC_052503.1, forward strand.
TTATAGTCATATCTCCTGTTGGTATTTCCAGATATAAATGTGGATTTGCAAATAACCGACAATCCTTCAGGTGGTTGAACCCACAGCCTAATTTTCATTTCATATAACTTGATACCGTCTGCCAAGTAAATGCAAGTTCGAATAACAATAACATAAAAACCTAGTTATGGCTTTACCTTCGTTACATTCTCAGACAATTTGAAATTTTCACAAAATCTTTGTAAAATACTACCATGAGCAAAAAATAGCAAGACTTTGTTAATAATTTTAAAATTTTTAATTTATTCTTCAAGATCTTTGTCGTACCCCTCAAAGTAATACTCTTCGACACGAGTACACTTTTGCCTACGTTTTCTCCAATCCTCGAAACAGTTGTTAAAGTCAATTTCCGGAATACCCTTCAATGCGCATGGCGATTCACGTTTAATGTTTTCAATCGACTCAAAACAGTTTTCCGGAGCGTTTGAGTTTGCTGAATAGCCAGAAGGCACACGGAGCTAAAACAGACGAATACAGTGGTTTTGGCACGATATTGGTTGAAAATTTGGCGAAAACCCCACGAAGAGACAAGTAGAATTGTAGTGCAAAAATCGAGAAATGTCCGCCCATAATTTCGGTCTCTATTTACAAATGGCTTCGCACAAAATACCCTTTACACTCAAATAATATTCCTTGCTGACAGTTTGGCCGGTCGAAAGGAATTCGGAGTGCACCACACCTTGATAGTCAAATCTAACTGACTGCTTTGACGTAGTTTTTTTCGACTTCGGCTAACCTTTACCACGATATTCGGCCGATTGATCACCAGTTTCCGGATAGTAAGCATAGATCCAAGACTCATCGTCAGTAATTTTTCGTTCTAACTCTAGGAAACCCAAATAAACCCTTAAGTGCATTTGGTTCTCCAAAATTGTTTTATTTCGTAATTCTTCATCGTTGAACTTACTTCTCTAACTACAAGTACATAAGTATGTATGTACGTACTGTATGTGGCAGTCAAAGCGGCACGCTGAAAAGTACCATAAGAATGGAATACAGCCGGTCGCTCAGTACTCAGTGGTTCTATCTATTTTTGTTGTTGTTTTTATTGTTGCATACATCACTCAGTTAGCTGTTGTACCTTCTGTTCTAGTTGTCATTGTACACTTTACCCTTTTCATTGTTTGACAATTTGGCAAATTTAATTGCGTTCACTTTAAAATTCCGCGCTCCGAAATTCACCTTTTGCTATTTACACTGTTATTGTTACTGCTTTTAAGCAAAGCAAAACAAAACGGTCGCAATAAGTTTTAATGGGTTTAGCACACAAAGGCCAGCACATATGTACATATGTACATACAAACGCTCGGCCCTAAAATTCATAGAAACAAATTTGTACAGCCATTTGAGTCAATTAAGAGGTTGGCACTTTCCGTTTTCCGCTCACTCGGACGCTCGTTGTCGCTAGAAAAAATTTGCGCATATGCAAAAAGCAGTGCCAGCAGCGAAAGCATCGAAAAGGATGAAAAGAACAAAAAGGACGAAGCGGACACTGGACATCAAGCGAGCTCGGTCAACAATAGCCGAATGTTGAGCATAAAATTTGCACAAAGGCTCACCCTAAAGAGCAAATGCGCACAGATTGTATTTACCACTCAATATTGTTGTTGTCTTTGTTGTTGCTTTGAACCATGAAACGAGCGAGTCACCGTAGCTGGTACTTAAATCGTGTGCTGTGTGTCGTGCCCTTTGACAATTTCACTAATTGTCAACTGTCAAATGGCATTAAATTTGTCGTATTATCCGCACTCGTTTACGGGGTTGAGAACTCTAACAAGCATGCCAGTGTGTGTGCTGGCTTAGAGGTGAAAAATGCATGATTCTATTGAAGTTTCTAACCTCATTGGCTTGCGGCGTAGGTGCGATGTGATTTGATTAATAAAACACCCGTTTCTTTGTTGTGATGTCTTCAATCCATTTTCCCTTTTCCTCTCTATTGTTTGTGGCATTTGCAACGAAGTTAAACAGTTCTGAAAGGATTAGAATTACATGGAAATTGAAATTTTACACTTGGCTGCTTTTAATTTTAATCCGTCAAAGGTGAGTTCAACTACAAGTATATCAGAGCAGTCATCAGGGTGCTGTCGAAACGGTACACACAAGACGGTACATACAAGAATGCTGTGTACCTGAAAGTATGATGATGGTGAAATTGGATTAATCACTTCTGACAATTACACTGTAATTCAATGTACCTAGATATGTATATTCCAATAATTTGCTATATTGGTCAAAACTATAAAGAACCGCACTAGCACGTCTTTGAAATTTGTGCTTTTCTTAAAACACAGAAATCGAAAAAGACTTTTTGCATATACTGTAAATTCCATAATACGGCAAGCCTTTATAACCGAACACCTTTCATAACCGCAAAAAGTTTCGTTTTGTGAGGCTCTAAAAGTGAAGTCTTCGATTATTACTATGTCTGAATTTATTGAACAAAAAAGTGCGATAATGCACCATCTCATACTGCATTGGTTATTCGTGATCAGATCGCCACATTAACAACTAATACCGTGCCGCAACCACCGCATTCGCCTGATTTACCTTCGTGTAACTTCAGGCTATTCCGCAGATTCACATGACCACTCCGAGGACACCGTTTTGACTCAATTGAGGATTTATAAGCTGAATCGAAGAAGGCATGATGGCCATCACGACGGAGGATTTCTCCAAGTGCAATGATGACTGAAAAATTCGTTGGCATAATTCACCTTTCAATTTGATCACAGTAAGTACGTTCCAATGACCGCTCACGGAAATCGTCTCTCATCACAAGGTTTCCTAAGATGTGTAATAAACAATGTATCCAATTTGAAATGTTGTTTCCCTATTTTTGTACTCATGCAACCAGTTGCTGTAGAGTATAATAGTTTTATTCACTTAATGGTTGTTTGTATTATCTAGAATCTAATCGATATGGAGGATGGAGTCATGTGTAGAAGGGCATGCACCTGCAATGTCCGTTCACTCAATTGGGAAGGTGCTACTGCCCAGCTGGTTGATGTTCTGGTGAAAATAAAGGCTGACGTCACCGCCGTCCAAGAAATGCGATGGAAGGGACAAGGGCAGAGACGAGTAGGTCCTTGTGCCATTTACTACAGTGGCCATAATCCGTATCAAAGCGAAGTTCTTCAACATATCGCTGATTTGAGCCCATGCACAGTGGTCGGTCTTGTAATTTGAATTAATTATATTAAGTTAAAAAAGTTGATAAATGAAACAAGAAAAAACGTTAACTTCGGCTGCACCGAAGCTTATATACCCTTCACAGGTGCATTTCTTTCAGTAACTATGTGTCCAGTTTGTATGGAAGCTATATGCTATGGTAATCCGATCTGAACAATTTTTTCGGAGATTATGTAATTACCTTAAGCAGTAATCCACGTCAAATTTCGTTTAAGATACCACGTCAAATGCAAAAGCTTTCCACACAAGCCCTTGATTCCGATCGTTCGGTTTGTATGGCAGCTATATGCTATAATGAGTCGATCTGAACAATTTCTTCCGATATTACATTATTTCTATGAACAATAACTCATATAAAATTTCGTGAAGATATATCATTAAATGAGGAAGTTTCCCAAGCAAGCATTTGATTCCGATCATTCAGTTTGTATGACAGCTATGTATATGCTATTGTTAACCGATCTGAACAATTTCTTCGGAGATTACATTGGTGTCTTAGAAAATAATCTATACGAAATTTCGTGACTATATCTTGTCAAATGCAAAAGTTTTCCATACAAGAACTTTTTTCCGATCGTTCCGCTATATGTTATAGTGGTTCGATATCGGCCGTTCCGACAAATGAACAGCTTCTTGAAGAGAAAATAACGTTAGCAAAATTGCAAAACGATATCTTAAAAACTGCGGGATTAGTTCGTATATATACAGACAGACAGACGGACAGACGGACAGACAGACGGGCATGGCTAAATCGACTCAGCTCGACATACTGATCATTTATATATATACTTTATAGGGTCTCCGACGCTTCCTTCTGGGTGTTACAAACCTCGTGACAAACTTAATATACCCTGTTCAGAGTATAAAAAGGAGTTTTTTAATATTATTTAACTAAATCCAGAACTGATTTTAATAAAATTTATTTAATTTTGCATGATGGTTTTCTTTAACTGGTGATGAAAGGATCTAAGCTCAAAAGTATTTGGTTTATTAAGTCCTGATTTGTAGCGACCCGTTAGTTCTTTGGTGTATGATGAAGAACTTCCTTACACCTTAACGTCCTTATTGCTTGACTCAGCAGATTCTTCTGAGAGCTCTCCAATTGAAACTGGTGCATATTGAATAACATCGGGAGCGTGAATGAAAATTTTGTGGACTGACGAAGGAAGAAATACCAGGAATATTTTGAAGTTAATTCCCTTGCAGGATCTAGCGCAAATCTTGTGCATTTAGGGTTGATTGAACTGATTAATTTTGAAATTGACTTCAAACGCTATTGCCGCGTGTGGACGAAGGTCTAGAGTTTTACCAAATTTGTTTTTGCTTTTCATCGGTTTGCGATTTTACTATTAGTTGTAGAGGGACATACAAATAAATTGTTGTCTTTCAAATTATTATCTTCAAATTGCTGCTTATATTCGCTCTACCCAGAAAACTGCCAAAAAAGCTATATTTTCCTATTAATAATAGGTAATGAGAGGACTCATTGCGTTCATTAAATACATTCGTTACGCAGTGTGGTCCAATAATTTTTTTATCTTAACTTCATCGTCAGATTCTGAGACCTTTATTTGTTCAGGATAACTGTTTTTCATTTAAAATGTTATCATAGCAGGGTAAAAAGTTAATATAAACTTTTTTGTTAACGAAGCTTCTAATAAGTAGATACTGATGCCTTATTAAATTTGCTTCGATGATAAATGATATTACTCATTCACACATTTTCTAAATACCACAATTAAAAAATATATAGACGTTAAAGTTTACACCGAAGTGCCTGGATAAAAGTACGTATAAACCATTTGATAAAAGTGAGAAAATGATGAAATGAAAACCAAAGCTCAAGTATATATGACGAAAAAAAACATAAAATATAATAAAATTTACACGTAAATACAAAAAATTATGAAAAATAACACACAAAAAATCGCATGCCTGGTGAAATAATATGAATAACGAAAAGAGGAGCGAAAGGTTGCAGCTGAAATCGAAAGCATAGACTTCGAAAGCATTAACTAATAAAGCAAACTTGACTCATTTGAGGGCGAGACAGGGATCGCAACTTTTTGTATACCTGAAATCGATGAATAAAGAAAAACATACCATTCAAAAGGGCACTATAAATACAAATGTTTTAAAATAATAAAGCAACATATTATTATTAAAAACCAATATATAACACATACCCTTCTTCTCAATATTCCTTTCGACTTATGGCGATTAAACATGGTTTTATATTGCAATTTAATTTAGTATAAAAGATAATTTTTAAGCTATTTTCACTGCACAGATTGCGTGTTTTATTGTATAACTTCTCTCACTTTTCGTAGCGCGTAGGAATGGGATAGAGCAAAAGGGTATTTACCTTTAGTTTTATTGGTTTTTGAAGAAGTAGCTTTGATGCAAACAGTGCTAAATTTCAAACTTTTATCTTTTTATTTTTCGCCTATGAAATCGACCAGTGTGCCACGCCCCGACGGAAGAGAAGATGATGTGACCAACGATGTCTTCAATGAGCAATTGGAGCGCACCTATGAAAGATGCCCCCGCCACGATGCCAAAATCGTGATTGGCGACTTTAACGCCAAGGTGGGGAAGGAAGATATCTTTGGCGCAACAGTCAGTAAATTCAGCCTCCACGAGGAAACATCCCTAAATGGGTTGAGGCTGATCGACTTCGCTGGGGCCTGAAATATGGTTATCTGTAGCACTCGATTCCAGCATTAGAAAATACATCAAGCTACCTGGCTGTCTCCGAATCGAAAAGCCACCAACCACGTCTCCAGTGGTTTCGACGTGCGTACCCTCCGAGGTCCTAACATCGACTCGGACCACTATCTTGTTATAGCCAAGATTCGCATTGAGTAAACAGACGTTGAGTAACAACAAAAGTTCCGTCAGGATCGGAAAGGACATCTCCGAGCCGTTCGATACCAAACGCGGTTTCAGACGATTCGACTCCCTTTCGTGTGACTTCTTCAATCTACTTGTGGAGAAAATAATTCGAGCTGCAGAACTAAACAGAGAAGGTACCATCTTCTATAAGAGTGTACAACTGCTGGCGTATGCCGATGATATTGTTATTATTAGCTTTAACAACCTCGCCGTTAGATCTGCTTTCTCCAGAATGGATAAGGCAGCGAAGTGCATGGGTCTGGTGGTGAACGGCGGGAAGAAGAAATATCTCCTGTCATCAAACAAACAGTCGTCGCACTCGCTACTAGGCACCCACGTCACTGTTGACAGACATAACTTTGTAGTCGAATATCGTATTCGATGGAACGATGAGGTAGATGACGACATTGACATAGTTCAGTAAATTAAAAGACAGCGCCTGCGGTGGCTAGGTCATGTCGTCCGAAAGGACGAAAACACTCCACCTCAGAAAGTATTCGACGCAGCACCCGCCGGGGGAAGCAGAGGAAGAGGAAGACCTCCACTTCGTTAGAAGGACCAGGTGGAGAAGGACCTGGCTTCGCTTGAAATCTCTAATTGTCGCTACCTTGCGAAGAGAAGAAACGACTGGCGCGCTGTTATTAACTCGGCTATGACCGCGTAAGCGGTTTCTACGCCAGTAAAAAAGAAGAATCGAGGTAGATTAAGGGTTATATATATATAAATGATTAGGGTGACGAGAAAAGTTGAAATCCGCCCATTCGTCCGTGCAAGCTGTACCTCGAGCAAGAATTGAGATATCTTGATGAAACTTGATACAAGGGTTCCTTAGTACAAGAAAAAAATTGGAGTTCGTAAATGGGCAAAATCGGACTACTGGCACACCTACAAATCGCCATTAACCAGAAACTTATAAGGACTAAATTAAGATATAAAACTCTAATTTGGCACAATGGTAAGCAGAAAAAAGGGCACCTGTGGAAAAAGGTTTGGAAAAAGTGGGCGTTGTCCCGCCATTCTTCTCAAAGTGGGCAAAATCGAACAACCGTGCACTATTTAATGTACATATGTTCAAGCTCCTAAGTATCGAATATTTGGACCCCAGCACCTATAGTTGACTTTTGATCGAAAATGATTATGTTGGGTGTTTTGGGGGCAGAGAAAGCAACAGGGTTCGGTGTCTTTTACGTGGGCACCTGCTGACGACAGCCTTACTTCACGGCGCTCAAAAGCACAGCGGATCAAATCGATGCGTTGATCAGCGCCCTGAGAATACTAAGCATTTTCAGTACCAATTGGCAGTGTGGAATGGACACACTAACCACCTTGGTAGTATTTGATGCCCATCTAAAACCTCTGCCGTGCTTTGGGTCCCGCACTCGGTTGCAAGGCAACTCCACATTCAACTGACAAAGTCAGTTCTTCCCGCGGTTTGGGTTTTAACCACAACCACCACGATATTCCCCGAGGGGCCAGTCCGCATGAGCAGGTTGGAGTTACCTCCAAGGGCTCCTGCTCCCCGTGGTACCGGAATTAAGTCTCCGGTCAGACCTCGTAGCCGAAACTACTACCAGTAGAGCTTCCATACGGCTCTGGACTGGTGGCCAGGGGTTGGACCCCATACATACATCACATACACACACCAATCAAACAAAAAACTAAACCCTAATTCCAGCTAATCGCCTTCGCCGCTTAAATAACTCGCGCGCCAGAGAAAGCAACAGGCTGATTGCATTAATTTGGACACTGCTCAGGCATACTTAAAAACGTAATTTCAAGGAATTTTTTGAATATGCAAAATAGTAAATGCCAATAAGAAGAAAAAGCGCCAGGTAAACATCGAACTCATTTTCAGCCATGGCTTACAAACATTCTAAGCGCACTAATTTTTCTTCCTGCACTACTAAGACATTATATGTATAGGTGAAGTTGTTTTCCACCTAATCAGACGATCTTTATAAAAAAAATCCCGTGACAGTCATTTCGCAGACATCCTCCACGCCACTAGGAATTGATTGTTCTGAAGATAAATATTCGATTTCGTCCAGTTCAAAGTTAGCGTCACCATCATCATTTGCTTCATCTTCAAGGTGTCTGAAGCATGCATCCATTTCATGCTTAATTTGTTCACGCTGATTATATAGACAAGTAAATGTAAAAATAAATAAATCCACTCCGCTAACAGTTCTGAAAAAGAGAAGGCTCTTCCTTGGTGGAACAGTGAACTCAAGAATTTGAGAACACAACTAAGGAAAGCTTTCAATGAGAGTTTTAGAACCAAAATATGGCAGCCATATAAAGATATTATGAAAAGATACAAAAAAGCAGTCAGGAAAACTAAAACCGACTCATGGCGGTCTTTCTGCACATCGATAGAAAGTTGCAGAGTAACCGCTAATAAAGTGGAATGCACAAAAAGTGCCCTCCTCGCCCCTCAACTGCTGACCCGACTACATTCTCCCCAAGCTAGATTTCAATAGACACTTCCAGGTGAGGATACCATCTAGACGAGAATGGAGAAGAGGTTCAATAGGAGAGGAGGATACCATCTCAGTCTATACCGACGGGTCCAAAATGGACTGCGGAGTAGGCACGGGGGTATTCTCCGCTGATATAGGCATATCTCTCTCTATACGTCTTCCGAACTCGGCTAGCATCTTCCAAGCAGAAGTACTAGGAAACAGCCTGCGAAGTTCTATTCGAAAACCACGAGAATATACATACATAAAGCAACTATATTTACGGATAGCCAGGCGGCGCTCCTGGCCTTGTCTTCACCCATGACAAATTCCAGTATAGTTCACAAATACAAGAGAGTACTAAGCTCAATAAAAGACAAGCTCCAACTAGACTTGATCTGGGTTCCCGGCCACAGGAACATTTTCGGTAACGAAAAAGCAGGCGAGTTGGCAAAGGCAGGAGCTTTTCTCAACGAATCCGAGGCGGTGCTAACACCAAGCCCGCTAGGATCGATCAAAGGAGAGATCAATAGACAATTTCAACAAGTTGCAAATAACAACAATTATGGCCAACATATGACAGGAAAAGAACCAACGACTTATTAAATAGGTCAAGAAAAAATATCTGCAGAGTAACAGCTACCACAACAGGGCACTGGTCATTTGGGGAACATGCGTCCAAAATGAGTATGCCCTACAACGACATCTGACGAGGCTGCGGAGTAGCAGGAAACAAGGAAACAATTTTCCACTTTCTCTGAAGAAGACAAACGCTTATTGATCGAATGGCTTACGAAAATATTACATAGATTTCAACACTAAGCCGGATATCCTTTCTTCGTCAAAATATTGAATAATTTCCGTCCTTTTAAATTAAAATTGTTTTAAATGTTAAAAATCATTCAAACTTCTACCCTAAGAAGATTTTCATCGCCATATTTTTTTTTTGTCTGATTAAAATTTTCCCTTTAATTTCAAAATTTCTTAATTGCTCGCATTCATTGTACAACTATTTTTAATGAGTGTATTAACTCATGATTAATGACAGTTGTTGCTGCTTGAAGTGTCAATCAGAAGTGCTATTGACATTTGCGTGAGCCTAATTGAAATGTCAAAACGGCTAATGGAAGTTTCAGTTGTCAGTGGAAAGGATTTAAATAATCACTTACTAACACTTTGCTTTATGGCACTATTGTTGTAGTATGTGGTACAACGATCACATGTTTTAAAACATAAGAATTTAAAAATAGTTATGCATATGTGCTTATCATGTAGATTTTTATGTATGTACGTTTGTTTCTAAACATGTGACAGAGAAGAAATTGATGAAAAGTAAATATTTAAACAAGCCAAGAAAAATGTGTTGCAACGGAGATAAACGGAAATTTAAGATAGCCAAACTGCATGCAGTATATTGTTAATTACAGTTAGTTTATTTTCCACACAAGTTGGTCGGTCTTAAGTTCATCGTTTATAAAAAAGAAAACAAAACGAAGCAATGAAACATTAAACAAGTCAACACCCACTCAAAGTTAAATCAAACAGCGGCAGTATTCAAATTCCAGGGGTGGCAACCATAAAAATGTACGTATAAATGTATCGTAAGCGGACCATAACCGCAAACCCAACCACATTTGGGACAACACTACAGCCGGACAAAGGAATACTTTGCAGGCGCCTTGAACGAAAACACAAAAAACAAACAACATGTTGCGAGAGTATAAAAAGATTTCCATATGTTTGCTTCGCATGCAAAGTTGCAACAAAAACTACATACTTATATTTACACACGTATGTATATATGTATGTGCTTGCATATAGTCAAATTTCCTCCATCGCCACAAACACATTATCTGTCTGTTGTATCCTTTACTGGGATTTTTTTGGCTTGTTTGTAATCGAGCTGCACACAATGTGAATCCTTAGAAAACTCGTGTCACTGCCCACATTTCTGCTAAATTAAAACTTAATAGCAAAAAAGTGAGTAAATAAAGTGGAATGCACAAAAAGTGCCCTCCTCGCCCCTCAACTGCTGATCCGCACGACATGTGTCATTTGCATGCAACCATTAACGGTGCAAACCGCTCGCCAGCACGCCTGTGGCAAAGTCGAAGCACTGAAGAGGCGGGCGCAGACGAGGTTAGATTCAGCAGGAAATATGAGTTGCTGACACCCGAGCGCCTCTGTTGTGCGAGTAATCCCATGAATCATGGGCGACATTGCTTTACTGTATAATCGCTCGCTTGCGCGACCAACGTCCATGAGGAAGACCAGAAAGTATAAAGTTATAAAATTTTACATACGTTTATATATGTATGTAAGGTTTGTGCACATACCTAGGTACTTATTAGTTTAGGGTTCTTAGTGAATAGTGCGTGCCAAGTACATATTATTCAGTCTTTTACAAGTCTTCCATATCCCCCGCTTATCTACACTATACATACATTAGTATGTTAGGTATGTGTGCGGATATGAATTTCAAAGCAAGTTTTTGTGCTGTTTGACTGCAAATAAATACTCTTAATACTGGTGGCTTTCCAAATTAAACATATTCACTTACAAAACACATTTGAACAAGTTCGTAAAATTTTACCTAGGTTTGAATACCGAGGTACCGATCTGCTGCTACTACTCAGGAGTATTATAATAATGGTAGATTTTGAAATGTGACACAAGTTCTAAACTACCCTAATTAAAGTAGTATGCCCAGATCGCATATACTCCAATTGTTATTGCATTGTTTGTGCAATACACAATTTCAGCAAACTTAGAGCCTTTATAAAATATTAATTACACTGGTAAACAAAAATCCACTTGTTTTTTGTGACATGAACAGAACAAAGTGTTTATTATGTAAAAATTACCACAAATGTAGAAAGTAGCTATAAGTATTTTTGTTTAAAAACAAAAGAGCGATAGATATATTATAGTTATATTATTTTATTAACCAAGGAGTACCTTAAAATGTTACAGTCGATGTTTTTCGGCAATATTTTGTTTTTGGAGTATCTCTTAACAATGTCCAGCAGTAATCGGCAAGCAAACCGGCACTCCACTTGCCTTGGTACTCTTACTCCATAGTAGAAATACATATCTTGGTGGAACCGTTCCCATATTCATCAAAGAGATGGGAGTCCAGAAAGTGAATTTTAAGGGACATATTGCAACCCATTTTTTTATAGGCAGTAAGTAGTTCAGTCACAAGATCTTAGTAATTGTCAGCTTTCACATTTCTAAGAAAATTTGTCACAACGCTTTTAAAGGCACTCCAGGCTCGTATTTCAGTTTCATTGGGCATTTCCTCTAATGTTTTATCTTTCATTAGTTCTCTTATTTGCGCACCCACAAATATGCCCTCCTTAATTTTTGCTTCACTGACTCTTGTAAATTTTTGTTTCCGATACAAGAAGCCTCTTCC